>NW_024412376.1:93268472-93418823 GCF_014898765.1 Herpailurus yagouaroundi | reverse complement strand
TTTTTTTTTTTTTTTTTTTTTTTTTTTTTTTTTTTTTTGTCTATTTGCAGCTTGTAAAAAGAAACATATCTTTACTGGCTAACTGTAAATGTTCAGACCAGGAATACGTCTTCTGCAGAATTTTCTTTTGCAGTGATAGCAGGATTCATTTCATAAGGACTTTGGAGAAAAGTTTCCTAACATTTTTCATTCATGAGTCCAAGTATTTAAGACTTTGAAAATCCTTGTTTAACTCTAAAAAATAAATTTTGTAATCCCTTCTTGCACTGGAAAAAGTAGGAGGGAGGTAGAAGGAAAATGCCACAGGGTTTAGATCAGCTTATTTCGTAATTATCAAAAGCTAAGAAACTATTAAGTCTTCCAACTAAACCAGGTGTTCTGAATAGGAGGTGGAATGGACAGTAGAGTAGGGACAACTTAGGTTGAGCTCCAGCTGTATCAATTAACCTGTATGTTACCTAATGTTAACTACCTCCCCTCCCCAAACCTGACTTTCCTGGTCTGTAAGACTAAGGAAATTATAATTTCACAGGGCACACACACATTAAATCTCAACATCCTTTGTTAGTACATCCATTTTCCAGGTTTAATCAAAGGAGCTAAAATGTCCTGTATTTATATGTTATTGATGTATTTATCCACTGGTCCCAACCTTGCTTGATTATACGCTTAAGCCACTTTTAATGGACTTTATCAGGCTCTAAACTCTTTATATGAGACAGGGAAAAACTTTAGGGAGGGAAAATCAGAGTGAAGAAGGTAAAATGGAGAATAAAGGGGAACCTGAGTGGCTCAGTCGGTTAAACGTCTAACTTGAGCTCAGGTCATGATATCATGGCTCTTGTGTTTGAGCCCCGCGTGGGGCTCTGTGCTGACAGCTCAGAGCCTGGAGTTTGCATCAGATTCTCTCCCTCTCTCTCTGCCCCTCCCCTCACTCTCTTAAAGATAAATAAACATTAACAAAAATTAAAAAAAATACAATGGAAAATATATAATGGACAAGCATTTGACAAAAACTTGAGGACATAGCAATGGCCATGAGCTACTGATAGAGACTGAGTTGTCAACCTTTCCACCACCCTCTAGCCCCCTATCTTTTGTCACATTTATGAGAAAAAGGATTTTCCATAGCTGTCACTCCAAATCAGAGCTGTATCCATGCCAAAATACACATTATACTCATTCAAAAAGCACACCTTGCTTTTATAACCCAATATATTCATATTTCAGCAGATTGTGGCCAGTTAGATTATTTAGATTACTAGAAGCTCTTTCTCAATACAGTACTGCATGAGATCACAAAGTGTTCAGCAGTCCAGTTAGGGAGGTAATGTCAGGTGTACATACTTAACACTGGAGATGTATCATCTGTCTACATGCCAACAGAATGGGTTAAAAAATGTTTCCTACACACACACATGCGCACACAGTTAAATACACTTCATCTGCTGTATTGTCTGCCAGACATAAATATATAGGAGTGGAGATAAAGAGGGGCATGGATGGGAAAGAGTTCAGGACCCAGTGCAAACCCAAAAGGAAATGAAGCAATACAATGGGAGAAAGAATCTGGAGAAATAAATCAGGTAAGCAATAGCACCATGCATCTGAAGTCTTCCCCATCTATAAACCGGAAAATTTTCTCTAGGGGCCATCAGTCAAATGATATCAAAATGGTAGCTGGTTCTGTTTGTAATTCCCGTGTGTCCATGACCTTAGGTGTAGGAACACAAGTACCACTCCAGGTCACAGTCCCAATGCTTTCATTATCCTACAGAAGAACTGAGTACTGTCAATAATGGTTCCTGGGAAGTGTGACTTGCTTAGAGGAAAGGAGTCAGGTTTCTTTCCTTGATGCCAAGGAGTGAAGAGACGCGTCAGGATGTGAATAGGTTACCAGAGAAGGAAAAGGGGAGAAAGAACCTTATAATTTCCTCCCTGAGAGGTGGAAGAGAAAGAAGGTAACTGGTGGTCTGGAGAGAGAAAAGATACAGTGCATTTTCAGCATCCCCGAGGTCCCTTCGCACTGCCTCAGACTCCCCCTTCTCCCGATTTGAACTGCCAAAAGCACTTGGACTCACGCACAAGGATGGGCTAAGGGGAAAGCCAAGTCAGCGCGGTCGGAAAAGGCTTCCCTTAAAATGAAAACTCAGCAACGGGCCAGCCGTGGGTGTGCGCGCGTTAATGTATGAGTATGCGTGCGTGGTAACCAGCAGACGCAGTTGGCTGGGCGCCGCCCTCAAAGCCCCCTCCCCGCTCAGCGTTCCCCCCGCCCCACCAATCCCTCCCTATAAAGGCCGCGCTCGCCGCCGCCCTCCTCGCAGTCGGGGAGCGCGGCCTGCCGTGGAGGTGGCCCCGGCGCTCCCCACACAGTCACACTCCGCGCACTCACACACTTGGAAGCGCCTCCCCACGTCCCTCCCCTGCCCTCCTCTGGCTCTGCTCTTCTCTCTCTCACCGCAAATAGTCGCCGACCGACTGCCAATCCGTCTCTCTCTCTCTCTCCCTCTCCCTCTCTCTCTCTCTCTCTCAACAACATGACTGACTGGGAAGCGGTGGCTCAGGCAGAGCAGCTCTGCTGGCGCAGGCAGGAGAAGGAGGATTATTAAAAAAACACAGCTCGACTCTGCAACTGGAGTGGAGAGAAGGAGCCCAACAGCCGAGAGGGGAGGGAGGGCAGAGGAGGGGGACCAGGAAAGACACCCCCGTGCCCCGAAGACACACATTCCTGAGTGCCCAGGAGGAGCCTTAACAAGCGGCGCGGAGCCCTTCAAGGTAGTAACGCCCTCGGTGCCCCCGCGCCCGGAGGGTCGCGTGTTGCGTCGCTGCTGCGCTGGGGCCAGCCCCCGGCGGACGCGGGGTGACTGCCGGGCAGGTGACCGCGCCGTGCCCGGGGCCGCCCTGGAGCAGCCCCCGCCCAGGCCCGGGGCGCCGGCGGCTGGCCCGGCGTGCGCGGCGCGGAGACCTGGCCTTGCAGGCAGGGTGGGCGGGGGGCGGACGGGCTAGCTAGCTGGCGGCCCGCGACTCCTCGCGCGCTGCGTGGCCTTTTCCTCCGCGCTCCTGAGCGTTCTGCTCCGGGTGGCGGCGGCCGCCGCTCCGGGGCGATGCAGAGCGCGGCCGGCCGAAGAAGCAAGAGTTGGCGCAGGTTCCGGGCCGCTCCCCTCCCTCGCCGCTCGCGTCCCGCAGGTAGGGGCGGTCGGCCAGCGCTGGCTCCCCGGGCTGCGGGCGCCGGGGCGGGGGCGGCGCCGTAGAGGGGGTTGGGGGGCGGGCGGGGAGCTCGGGGGCTCCCGGCGGAGCCGCAGTGCCGGAGCCGGGACCGCCTCTCGCCTCTGCCTGCGTGTCCTCAGGCGCCGGCTTCCTGGCTTGGAGGCGAGACCTTCCCCAGCGGAGGCAGGAACGGCAGCGACTTAGTGTGAACAAATCGCTTTGTGGTGGCGCGTCAAGGGCTGCGGGGAGGGGTGTGTGTTTGTGTGTATGTGTATGTGTGTGTGTGTGTGTGTGTGTGTGTGTGTGTGTGTGTGCGTGCGTGTGCGCGCGCGCGCCCATTCGTGTGTGTTCGCGCTCCTGACTAATCAATGCTTTGGCTCACCTGAAAAGATAATCAGCCTTCAGGTGAAACCCTTGGGCCCCCTCAGCTTTTGGCTTGTGTCCCAGGGATTCGTACAGGCGGTGCCATCAAGGGGTAGGGTTGCGCGATAGGGTGACGGAGGGATTTGTGAATGGTGCTTCTCTGCGCGTGGAGGCTGAGCTTGCTGATGTAAAGGAGGAGGTATCCAGAGTGAGAAGAAAGGCTATTTATGGCAAAGAGTTGTGAAATTTCTCGGGGTTTCCTTTAGAGTATCCTGAGCCTCTTTCTCCCTACCCCCTTCTCTCTCCTCTTCCTCCCTCTGTCGTTTCTTCCATTTGTCCTCTTCTTTCTTAGAAGCAGTTCTGCTTTTTTTCCCACTCTCGTGGGACTTGGAATATGAAGTGAAGTCAGAAATCACTTGTTTTTTTACAGTTAGAAAAAAAAAATGTTTCTTAGAAGTCCGATCTCTGGGCCTTTAATGTTCTTACGTACTTGTTCTCCACTTGTCTTATCTCTTAAGGCCATCACTAGGACCCACAAGACACAAAGTACCTACTTGGTTTCAACAGCTTTCATTTTTCGTATCTTTACAGTTGAATGCCTTCCCACTGAAATGTAACACATTTTCTCCATGTCTACCCTTAAGAAAGGCTATTCAAAATAATGCTCACACATTTTACTGTAAAGCTGGTTTTATTAAAAGCCTTGGAAAGGAAAGAGAAGCAGACACCTAGGTGAGTTTATATCGATCACTACTGACTAAGGACTACCTATTTAGAAAATACCTAAAATATTATGAATCTAGACGGCAACACAATTTGTTTCGGTTTCTTTTTCTATTTGCTTTATAATCAGTAGAGATTCCAAAGACGTAACTTGAAGCTTAGAGAGGACTTGGAACAGTATCTACCAATAATGCTTTAGCAAATTTATGTTTGTTTTTAGAAGTAGGAACCTGTGCTTTCATTGAACCTAAGACTGGGTCATGACAGAGAGTAGGACAGTAGGGTATCTTTACCATTTTAAATTGCGATGTTTCTAAGCGCCTGCCAAGCCCAGTGTTTTTAAAACATTGAAATTCCAACCACTCCTTCATTAATTTCACAGAGAAGAAAGAGTAGTTAAGTGGTCAACCTATTGTCAGAGTGATTTGTCTTCATTTGATATTAATTAAGGAGCTTCTTATTTTGATGGAAACATGCCAACTGTTGTTGGTTGTTGTTGTTGCTACGTGTGAAAGTAGCTTTCCTTAACAGTCCTGTTCATTTTGAAAACAAAGCAGAGTTAAGGATTTGTTATTTTAATTTAGTTAGATTCCTGTTGGTTTAAAATACATTTTTGCAGTGCCTCGCTGGCTCAGTGCCAGTCCATAGAGCATGTGACTTTTGATCTGGGCGGGGGATCTCTACCCCATGTTGGGTATAGAGATTACTTCAAAAATAAATATACTTTCAACATTGGAATCTGTGCAGTTTTATATTTGACATTAGAACGTAGACTGAGTGCCCTATTCTGAGGTTTGCTACCTTAACTTTCCTGAATCACTGGAATGATATGGTAGAAATGATGGGGAATTTTAAAATGTACTTGATGAATTATATTACTACAATCATTAAAAAGTTATGAATATTTTGTTCTTTGATGCTGTCAGAGAATCAGCAACTGTTTATTAGTTTAATGATGTATTATTTATACTATAGAATATTAATTTACATCAAATTCATCAACATAGTACTCATAATAATTGACTTGGCTTGTGCAAGGTACTATCTAGGCATTGTGGAGGAACATCAGACTTCCTTCCTGCCCTTCAGGAGCTTACTCTCCAGTTGGGATGAGTCTGATGCACGTGTTTGAACAAACAATCCATGACAGTGAGAGATTGCATGTCTAACAAGGACTGCAGGAAATCAGAGCATGACGATAACATTTCATACTGGTTTTTTTCTGAAGGACTTCAGGGGTAGGTAAGATTTGCTTGGTCTTGGTCTTAAAGGATAAATCGGATTTATGGCTTGTCGATAAAACCGTAAGGTGTAAAATGGAAGTCTCCTAGAATTTTAGAAAACAATTCAAGACGTAAGGGGAAATAAGTTTGTTTTGAAATTGATTTATATATTGCAAAGTGGTTGGATTAGTTGTGTGAAGGGCCGGGTGAATTGGTTTTTGATGTACAACATTCTATACACTCTATTCTTGAAATCAATTGAATTTCTGTACCTAAGAGGACAACTTTTTGATTTTTTTATTGCCTTTTAATGAACAAAATGCTCAACATATACTTGTAGAGAATATTTACCATAAATATTTAAAAATACCACATCACATGAAAGTGTTGAACTTGGTATTAGTAACAAGATATCAGGTATAACCTCTTTATAGTGAGGGGTTTGAGGTACATCCTTAACCAACTCTCCTTAGGTTTGTAGTAAAGAAAAAAAGAATGAGATACGTAGAAGAACAGTTATAGTAATAGTGAGCATTCACTGAATGCTTAATATATTTTTCTTTATATAAAATATGCAATCTATTAAATGACATTTTCTGTAACACTTTTGTTTTAAAGTTATTAGGATGCACTCACATTATAGTTAATATACCTTTACATTATTTTCCATGGATATAGAGCTAGGATGTAGGGTTTGTGGGGAATAATTTTAGAATTGTAGTGATTTTAAAGATTTTTTAAACTTCTTGTAAATCGATGGTACTAATAATAGGAACAGCTCCTGTCTCTAAGCATTCTGAACTTAGTTTTTTTTTTTTTTGTATATATGTTTTTGTACAAACATAAAACTGTTTAAAATACATTTCCCCATTTTAAGAACTCAAGAGGAACCATCTGAATTGACTTTGAGCCTGTCTTTTCAATATGACACCTTAGAAGTATGTTATGGTGACAGTAAAGAAATAGTACAAATATTAGATATGACTTTCAATAGATAACAGAATAGAATTACTTTCAGATTATGTGGATTAAAAGATTTTCACATATATATTTTGTTGACAGTGACTAGATAAGAATTATTACAAAAGCGAAAAGCCTATTAAATTGCCAATTTCATATTCATGTAGGAATGGGATGATTTCCAACATAGTAACAGTACAAACTGGCCTATCTATTAATTGGTTTCTTTTGAGTTTGGTTTTAGACTATATGTCACAGGTGTATCACTTTGATAATGTAATCTCTCCTACTGAATGACTGACAGCTCCTGCATTATTTCCCTATTGGATAGTGACGAGATCTGTTTGCTTTATATTGAGAAATATTATCAGAAATATTATCTTCACTATGCAAGTGTGTCAGTTAACAATAACACATGAAATCTGAGGTGGGGAAAACAGTGAGAAAAGATGGGGAGCTTGATAAAAAACACTCTAATGAAACATTCTTCAATATGTGGCTTAAACTAAATGTAACATAAAAATATAAACCTGAACAATCTAAACTGCAATTGATATAGTACCAAGATATTGTTATCAGTTCTTATTTTTAAATCACTGCATTGCATTTTAAGTTGTTTTCATGTGGGCTGAATAAAATGGCCAAAAAAAGAAAAAAAAGAAAAAAAAGGTGGTGGTTGAAAGTTCAATAGCATCTGTGGTATGATATTATATTTTTTAAGAAAGATTTCTGCTTTGATCACTGGCAGATGCAGCTTATTTGACCAAATGCCTACCCCTCTACCTAGATTAACTTAAAATATCGCTTTTGGGGGGCGCCTGGGTGGCTCAGTCGGTTAAGCGGCCGACTTCGGCTCAGGTCACGATCTCGCGGTCCGTGGGTTCGGGCCCCGCGTCGGGCTCTGTGCTGACCGCTCGGAGCCTGGAGCCTGTTTCAGATTCTGTGTCTCCCTCTCTCTCTGCTCCTCCCCCGTTCATGCTCCGTCTCTGTCTGTATCAAAAACAAATAAACGTTAAAAAAAATTAAAAAAAAATATCGCTTTTGGTTTTCCATATATATACTGCATTAAATAATTTTTAAACTTTAATTAAGCTAAATTAAAATTTTTAACTTTAATTAAGCTAAATTAAAATTTTTGAATACTGTAACTGCTGTCTGATACCAATATAAAATTTAGAGGCCATTTAAAAGGAAACATCTTAGTATCTAATGGCAAATTTTAACCTAGAGCAGTAGTTCTCAAAAAATGCCAAACCCCAGATGATTGAATCTGAAATTCTCAGGTGGGTTCTTCAGTGTGATTCGTAAGCACTTTCAAATTTGAGAACTACTGACCCAGAGTATTTTAAATTTTTTTTTCAACATTTATTTATTTTTGCGACAGAGAGAGACAGAGCATGAACGGGGGAGGGGCAGAGAGAGAGGGAGACACAGAATCGGAAACAGGCTCCAGGCTCTGAGCCATCAGCCCAGAGCCTGACGCGGGGCTCGAACTCACAGACCGCGAGATCGTGACCTGGCTGAGGTCGGACGCTTAACCGACTGCACCACCCAGGCGCCCCTGACCTAGAGTATTTTATAGTGAAACTTGAAGTCTTTGTCTTCTGCCTGTTTTGTAGCTAAATACTTTCCTTAGCTGTTAGAGATAACTAAGGTTTAACTATTTAGATCTGAAAAGTATTACACCCTCCATCAGAAGATTTCTATCTTTATGTATATACATATGTATTTCTGTATTTAAAAAATTAAATGAGTTTCTAATTCTTGTGCATATATTTAGTGTTGATTGGGGAAACAATGTAAAAAGTGTAGAACTTGACCCTCAAGCCCTCAGGTTGGGCCTTATTTGTAGTCACAAATATATGTACAATGTACAGAGTTTGACCATTTTCGGGTTAATCTTGTTGACTCTTATTGATAGTTTTGGACTTGGACTGTAATACTCATCTTTCTCTGTAAGATAACAGCTGCACAACAATAGCATCACAAATGTGGAATGTTCTCAAAGTCTTTTTTTTTTTTTTAATTTTTTTTTTCAACGTTTATTTATTTTTGGGACAGAGAGAGACAGAGCATGAACGGGGGAGGGGCAGAGAGAGAGGGAGACACAGAATCGGAAACAGGCTCCAGGCTCTGAGCCATCAGCCCAGAGCCTGACGCGGGGCTCAAACTCACCGACTGTGAGATCGTGACCTGGCTGAAGTCGGAGGCTTAACCGACTGCGCCACCCAGGCTGTTCTCAAAGTCTTAATGCTGGAATAAATTTTAGACCACATCTCTGTTTTTTATTTCTAAGATTAAAGATATATGTATTCACATCTTATAACTCTTTTAGTATCCCTCTTTCTCTCCTCCTTCTCTCCCTCCCTCCCTGCCTCTGTCTCTTTCTCTCCCTCATCCTTTTTCTCTTTTACAGTTATGTGCTCAACCAACCCTTCCCTCAGGAAACCTTCCTTGGCCTCCTTTGCTACATCAGTTTTTCTGTTATATATTGTTTGAGTTTTGTATTCCTCTACCTTGTGGCACTTACTGCAGTATTAATTTTATGTGTATTTATGAGATTGGTTCAATATTATGTTATCAGGGATTAACACACAGTAGATGCCCAACACGTATTGGTTGGGTAAGATGTTTTGTGATTTTCCAAAGAAAGACACTTTATTTTATTTATTTATTTATTTTTTTAAAGAGACTTGGATTTTTTTTAATGCTTTATTTATTTTTGAGACAGAGACAGAGCATGAGTGGGGGAGGGGCAGAGAGAGAGGGAGACACAGAATCTGAAGCAAGCTCCAGGCTCCGAGCTGTCAGCACAGAGCCCGACGCGGGGCTCGAACTCACCGACTGTGAGATCATGACCTGAGCTGAAGTTGGGACGCTCAACTGATTGAGCCACCCAGGCGCCCCCAAAGAAAGACACTTTAAAAAAGATTTTAAAATATAGGGAGTCCTAAGACCTAGGTATATGTAGGTATTGCTTTCCTTTCTGTTTTGCAAATGATGAGTTATATTTTATTGACAACAACAATGGCTCTAATGTGCTGAGCATGTCCACATGATAAGCACTTTATATGCATTATGCCATTTATTTCTTCTAACATTATAAGTTGTTTTTGTATACGTTTTAGAGATGAGGAAACTGAGTTTTTGTCCTATGCTCTGCGAAGCTATCTAAACCAAACTGTTTTTTAAAATTTTTTAAAAGTTTAATTATTTATTATGAGAGAGAGTGAGAGAGTGGAGTAGGGGCAGGGAGACAAAATCCCAAGCAGGCCTAGTGCTATCAGTGCAGAGCCCGATACAGGGCTTGAACTCACAAAATGTGAGGCCGTGACCTGAGCTGAAATCAAGAGCTGGATGCTTAACCGACTGAGCCACCCAGGCGCCCCTAAACCAAACTATTTTTTTAATTACAATGATGTAAAAATCATGAAACCAGTAGACAGAGAATGTGATGGAGTGTATCTTCTCTTTATTCCTGATTTAACTTAGGACTCAGCACTGTCTGTGCATTACCTATGCTGTTGCCACCCTCTTCAGTGATGCTGTTGTTGCTTTTTGGGTGATTGAACAAGTGATGGAGCACTTGCAAGGCTGAAGCTCCCATCTTCTTATTGTGTTTTTCAATACCGTTATTATGTACCCTCAGTGCCATTCAGTGACGAGTCTCTTACTCCCATCTTGTCCGAATCTCCCAATTAGCTAATAAAAATTTGAGATGTAAACAAGTATAATTTGAAGACTGAGTGCCTTTATGCACTGATATTCAAACATCAGATATTCTCTATATTTGGTGATATACAGCTTATCTTCTGAAAAGGTTGACACAACTTTGAATGCCTTACTCATATTTCCTTGGAAATATGATCACAGGGTAGTATCAATTTAGTTTCTTTTGGCTTTCAGCTTGCAAATCATTTATTTAAATGTGGGTTTAATTAATGTTCAAATGTTTGTAGCAAAGGAAATATTTAAAGGCTGATTTTGTAGAAGTCCATGGACAATTAAAGAGTTGAGTTTGGTTATTCTGAAGCCCTCTTACTAGACTGACTCTAACAAAGTTAGATATTTTACAACGTGTTTTAATCAGTCAATAACATGAGTAAATGTAGATGCATACCAACATGAAGAAAAAAAATTGGTAGTTTAAATGAGTATTTCACTTACGGCCTATTTTGTAGCTTTTGTCAGAACTCGTTTCTACTGCCAGAATCATTTAATCATTAACTGAAGCCTCAGTCATGCTCTTGATTCAGGACTAATCTTTCTGTGTAGCAGGAAGATTGGCTGGTTTCTAACCCAACACTTTAGGTCTTAACATCAAGCCTCCCTTGATGCCCAGCTCTAATATGATAGCATATTTATAGTAATGCTTCTTTCTTATAACTGAAACTGAGGTCTCACTGAATATTTTTCTGTTAATGTTGATAAATTTACCCATTGTCACCATTTCTCTTAGCATTTGAGCAAGGCCTTTCTCTCAGTGGAGCCTTCTTTAAAGACTGAGATCCTGTCTCTAACACTACCTCCTTTCCTGAGTTTTGTGGGCCGGCAGACTGTCCCCAAAATATCACTTTTCCAGATCTCTAAACATTACCAGCTCTTAAAGGTATGCTTCATTTCCAATACTCACTTTTGGACTTCCATGAAGTCAATTATTTATGGCATATTGCCATGCTCCCAGATACTCATGCTGGTTGGACTTCTTAGAAGTATTTACAGCTGAGTCTCTATAGTGCCTCTATTGCACTATAGACCTTAGTGCCAGTCTATTACCAGGTTCTGACCATCACAAGACCATCACCTCATTTTACTACATGTAATCTTCCTTTACCCGGCTCTGTCTCACAATAGAGCTACCTCATTCATCATCATTGACAAGAAACATTTTGTAAATGCTTATTATGTATAAGTCACTCCATTTTAAAAATAATGCACCTCCTGGGCTTCCTAAAGTTCCTGAATAGCTTAATCTGTAATAAATGAAATACACATTCTTTCATGTCTTGTTTTGTACCCAAATGTGATGTGTATATAAAGATATGTAGAATGTACATATGAATTCTTCAGGGTTTGCCTTTTTTTCTAGTCAGTTGTTAATTTCAGTGTGATCTGACTCTTCTCCATTCTTCATAAACTTATTTGTATATGATACATTTGGGATAACAGCTGAAGAAGCATACTGCAGATGGTTTGATATGTTCTCTGATTTTCCTTATTCGTTAATCAAAACTAGCAGTATTCCTGTGTTCAAGAAGTATTCGTTAGGCTAGGTGTACTAGTACCCTTATTCAAATCTTCTAAGAGTCTTAGTGACATTATACCTTCCCTATATCAACCAAGTTCACATGAACATGTCATGTTTCATATGTTTCCATTCCCTGCAATTAACTCTTTCCTGGAAATAGTTAAATATTGTGATTCTGCTAATGAGTTATTATTGTCATATGTGTGGCTTTTCTTGTTTGTTTTGGGCAATAGCAGCAAGCAACATATCACAAAGCTATATCAGGTTTACAAATAAAACCAAACAAATGTGAATAAAGGTATGGCAGAAGTAGAGCAAATGTAGGCCTTAGCATTCTAATTCTAGGCAATTCTCTTTTAGAAACAAATTACCAATGCATTAAGTCTGACTGTATGAAATATGTTTAGTGAGTGATGTTTTGTAACACATAGTATTCACTAGGATATTCAAGAAAAGCTTGAAAGGGGGAAGCATACAGAGTATACAAAATGTCAGATGAGAAAGTTAGGAAAAGGAAGAAAATAGTTCAAGTTTAATATTAGAAATGCAGATAAGATAACATATTTACTAAAATATTTCAAAATATTTTATGGATAACAAAACTGATGGGTCTGTACATCAGGATTCCTAAATTTTCAAAGGATTTTAACTACTGGGAAGATAGCTGAAGCATCGTCATTTGACTTTGCTTTGTTAGTATTGTATCCATATGTACACAGACCCAGGAACACTAAAAGTATTCATTAATAAGTGAGCTACTTGAACATTAGTATGCACCTCCTGTAGGAGTATTTATAAAAATATAGATTACTGGGACACCTGGGTGGCTCAGTCAGTTAAGCATCTGACTTTGGCTTAGGTCATGATCTCACGCTTCATGGATTCAAACCCCACATCAGGCTCTGTGCTGACAACTCAGAGCCTGGAGCCTGCTTCAGATTCTGTCTCCCTCTCTGTCTGCCCCTCCCCCACTTACACTCTGTCTCTCTCTCTCTCAAAAATAAACGTTAAAAAAATACAGATTATGAAATTGGGCCATTAAAAAAATCATTAGAAATTTGTACATAACAAGCGTATACACTTATAGTGACATTGTTGCTAAAATTAACTTTGAGAGGTATTTCCTATAGTGTAACGCCAGGTGTAAGTGTGGTGATATTGAGGATGTACCTTCTTCATCAACACCAGTGCAGCTTCTGCAAGGATAAAGGGCTCTACAGTAGGATGGTCTAAGTTGATTAGAGGGACAGTGTAATGTGAAGCATCCCTGTGGGAATTGTGAGTGTCCCAGGTCCAAGAACTGCTTGAAACTCTGAAGCAGTGCTAATTTTTTAGTAAGAGAAGGAAAGGATTGCCACCTGTCTTATTTATGAGGGAGGAGCAATGAACCTGAGTTCATTGGATGATGATACAGAAAGCACAAAGCCCCAGAGATCTATGCAGGACATGAATGAATTAGGTATTTTAAAAGCCAAAGAGTTTTAATTTGAATATAGGGCAGATTGCTAGTTCTGAAGGTCCTCCAGTCCCTGTTCCAATGTACTGTCCTTGTCTCTCTAGTCACCTTTGTGACACGGGAGCTATCCAGGGTACTAGGCTTCCGCTGAAATCCTCTCTTGCAAAATTGTGCAAAATATTTTGTTGGTTTTGTTTTTGTTAATCCTAGAGCCTGCCTTTGCAGACCCTACCTCATTCACTTGGAGTTACTAGCCTGCCATTGTTTGGTTTATTCAAGTGGGCCCTTCAAAGCTCAGTTCAAATGTAAATTCAAGTACACCTGCTGCAGTCCTATGCAAGAAGCCTATTCTGGGTGTCAGATTTCCATTTAAAGTTTCACAATTCACTGCTTGCTTGTGTTTTATGCCTATTAGATTGTGAGCTCTGTGAGGGCAGGAATTTTGTATTTTACTGTTTTTTTCCAAGCAGCTGGTCTAAATCAGTGATATGAAGAGCCTTAGTATTGGTAAATGAATGAATACTGCTTAAGAGTGACTTAAATTTTGTCCATCTATGTGAACTACTTCCTGTTCTAGCCACTATCCAGGCTCACTTTGAATATTGCTCATCATAGCTTTTTCATTGACTGAATATTTGTTCTTAACTTGGAATTGAGTAACTTAAAATGGCTAAAAGTCTTGGGGGAAAAAATAAAAGGACTGGGAGAACTCTAGTAAGTATGGTCATATATGCCACAGGGGATTAGCAAGGTTTAAGGAAGCAAGTAACAAAGGCTGATAAAGAGAATGGGGTCAAAGGAGACTCTGGTTTGTCACTTCCTGAAACCACAATCCAAAACATCCACTCCACATTTACTTTCCAAGGCCCTGGAATATGGAATCTCCTCTCACATCCCATAGCCTAGATCTATATTTTGAAATGTCTGAAAATCTGAGGCCACATGAAGGTGACAGAATTCTTTTATTCAGTAAACAGATGTTATTAGGACCTGTGTATATATTGGTTAATGAGATGTGTATAGTTTCTCTCCTCCTGAAGCTTACAGTTTAGTTCCCAGTTACAGTACCCATAATACCCTTGGTCCATGCTGAGAATGGAAGTTAGTAGACTTCTTTTCTTTTTTTTGTAGCCACCCTAGTGATCTCCTGGACTGCCATAAAGAGTAAGTGTACTTGTTTCCATTACTCCACTCCTGCACATAGCATTGCTGTGAATGTCCCATCACGTCAGTAAATGACTACATCACTTTGAAAAACTTTTATTTAACTTAAGACATCCTGTCACTGGTTTTTGTAATGACTTGCTGCTGATCACTTTACATGATGTTGGTAAATTATGTGCCTGTATATATCTTCCCTCATAAGAATATTTCAAGGATAGTTTAGGTACCAGTTTTTCCTTTGGTCAGAAATTTCCTGTATTTCAAGGCCATGAACCATAGGAAATGGTTGTGTGGTCTATTCATAGAGGAAAAAACAAACAAATAAACAAACAAAACCCCTAAAATCACCTGCATGATTAAAATAAATTTATAAAGACAGATCCCACTTTATAGTTCTGTCTTTCATGTTTTTGGAATATATATACTATCCTATATGTCATGTGTTTCTCTTTCTCCCCCTCCCCCCGCCACCTATTGTCAGAAGGAATGTTTCAGTTATGAAGCAGTAAAAGAAAAACTACATTTCTTAGTGATTTCTTTCCCCCTTGGGAACCTAGTTACAGAACTCACAGAAATATTATAGATTCAAAATAACTTAGATTTATTTTTAAAACCTTTTAAAAATGTTTTATTTTTGAGAGAGAAAGGGAGGGAGGGAGGGAGGGGGAAGGGCAGAGAGAGGGAGACACAGAATCTGAAGCAGGTTCCAGGCTCTGAGCTGTCAGCACAGAGCCAGACTTGGGGCTTGAACTCATGAACTGGCTGAGGTTATGACCTGAGCTGAAGTCAGACACTTAACTGACTGAGCCACCCAGGGCCTCCTAAAATAACTTAGATTTAAAAGAATGGATTTAAAAGTGTTAAAAGAAAAACAAAATTGAGTAAAGCAACAGTTTTCTGGACCCACCCTAAATAAACTCATAGTTTGGAAAATTAATAATTTCTTTGCTGAATATTTAGAATTATGCTAAATAATATGATCATCATTAATTTTATGGATTGAAGACCACTACAGCCATTTTTTTTAGTAATACTAGAGATGAAATATTCCTATAAAAAGTATTTTAATCTATAAGAAAAGCTGCCTTAAAACCATTTCAGGAGTGAGTATGATGTGTGCTCATGGTTAGTTGCTTTATAATGAAACTGTTAGGAGAAAGGGATAGCAATCATGCAAATCATTTGTATTGTGTAAGTGCCACCACAGGAATCCTCAGCACTCATTCAAGACTAGGACTCCTTGGTAACCAAAAGTGGTGATTGCTTCCGATTTAGAGTATGGTCAGGAAAAGATGCTGTGGTTACATTCTTCTTCTTCAATAAAAGAAGGTGATGAAGTTCACATCCCCATCAAAACCAGTTTAAGAGTCTGTACAAATATTCCTGAATTAAAAATTTTTTACTAGAATTTTTTGACATTAAGCCAAAACACTTGCATCAATCTTTGTTAAGTATGTGTATGTATAGAGTAATGTAATTTCTTATAATGGGATCTGTCTTTATAAATTTCTTTTAATAATGCAGGTGAATTTAGTTTTTTTTTTTTTTAAGAGGGAGAGGTTAGTCATTGCTTTGCAAAACAAACAAACCAACAAACAAAACCAAAAACAACCCACCAAACAAAGCAAACCCCTAAAACACCAGAACCAATAGTGCATATACCTGTGTCATTTATCTGCAATAAGATTTATTTTAAAGAATTAGCTCATGTGATTGTAGAGACTGGAAAATATGAAGTCTGTAAGGCAGGCCAGCAGGCTAGGAACTCAAGTAGCATTTCTATGTTATAGTTTGAGGTAGAATTTTTTTTTTCTCGAAGAAGCTTCAGTTGTTGCTTTTAAGACTTCAGCTGATTGGGTGAGACCATGCACATTTTTGAAGGCATTCTGCTTTACTTAAAGTCAAATGGTTGTAGATATTAATCACGTCTAAAAAAATATTTTCACAGCAACATCTAAACTAGTATTTGACAAAACAGCTGGGTACCCTAGCTAAGCCAAAATGACACATACAGTTTAGCCATCACAGAGCAGGAGGGATGTTATGTTAAAAAGCCCTTTCTGGTTTATATGATAAGTTGATGTAGTATACATGCTTTCCTTTGGCCAGAGATACTTTACCATTGATCAAATATTGGCATTTGTAGACAGAGGTCATCATTCATTTGTTCCTTATTAATTTTGTAATTATTTATAAAGGATGTCTTACGTGCAAGAGGCGATGCCAAGCAGTTGAATACTTTAAAGAAAATGAATGATGGAGGCTGTATATTTTAAGTGTGTTAAATTTTAGTGGAAGAGTCACATGTATATTAGATGCTTGTGTGATAAGTAAATTTGAAGAGTGAAACTACTTTTCAACCTTGTCAATTGAGTGTCAGTTTCCCCATGAGCAACCTAAAACAAAATCCATGTCGGGTTAATATGCCAAGTTATTATGCTTATTAATTTAAGGATGACTCATATGTAAAATTGGATTATGAAAGGTATGCTTGCTCACTGCAGGTCAATTTCATTTAGACAATGTTGGCTATACATAGATTCATTTTAGCACATTAGAAGATTTGCATTTGTACTCAACTTGTGCAAAGATGATTCAGTATATACTGAAACAGGTCTGACAAGTGGACTGTCATGATTTATTGGCCATCTTACTCTTCATGTAGCATAGAGCAATAAACATTTTCTTTACTGTCCCTAAATGAGTGTTTCTCCTGGTGCTTTCTCATTTCAAAACTGCATTTTGTTTCTATTTCCTTCTTCAATGAATGTGAACTTGTCTGCTTGGCTTTTCAGCCCTCTGTAAACTCACCACACCTTGCTAATCCAAACATAGATCTTCCACTTTGTTAAGGTCAAGTAACTTAGAGCACCCTCACACAGCATATGCATTTAATCCTTTCTGTTTATGCAAATCTCAGCTGTCATTACAGGTCTCCTCCATGAAACCTTCCATGACGACTTTAACCTGCCTGGGGAGTTTCCTTTGCTACAGTCTGAGGTGTGAGCAGTATCTAGTTGGCACCAGAAAATTAAGTACAGTCTGTTCTGCTACAATGCATTTTCTGTAGTATGAATTAGCTCCTACATGATGGGTAAATATGGGAATTATGTTACTAAAATGTTGGAGTTGGTTCATGTGTGATTTTTTTTTCATAGTGTATTCATATTTATCTTTACCAAGTAATTATAACTGAATGCCAAGTGTATACTAATGCAGGCACATGCAAAATACAATAGAGGGATATCCTTCTCACAAATCTACTTTCATCTTTTTTTTCTAAAAAGGGAAGAAGTTTATGCATTTCCTGTAGTATTTTTTTTATTAGGAACTTTACATATCCTTTCATAAAATATTTTTATAAAAAAACTGTTATGGTTTTGTTAAGAACTTTGTGTCATAAGTTGCATAGATTTTGGGTGTTTCTGCCAAGCCCTATTTTTGGGGATATAAGCTCTGTTACTGTCTAGTTTTTCAGAATGAAAGAACACATATGTTGCAAAGCAGGAGTTGAACCATTTTGCTTCTCAATATTTATTGAACATCCACTCTGTGCCAGACACTAGTACCAATGTTGGATCTTTGAACAATGAACAGGGTTCACTTTTGAGTACAAAAGAGACTTAGCAAAAATCCTGTAAGATGGTGTTTTTATCGCTTAGCTCAGTAGGTGAGGATGACGAGAGACAAAAAAAGTAACTGTGACCTTTGTCATGTTCCTCCCTCTGCCTGGAATGCTCTTCCATTCCTGCTTTATTTACCCAGTGTCTTCCCAAACTTCATGTCTCAACTCAAACATCACTAATTTATATTATTCTAAGCTCTTAGCTTCTCTTCTTTTTTCTTTCTCTTTTTTCTTTCTTTCTTTCTTTCTTTCTTTCTTTCTTTCTTTCTTTCTTTCTTTCTTTCTTTCTTTCTTTCTTTCTTTCTTTCTTTCACAGCATGAATCAGGGAGAGAGGGACAGAAAGAATCTTAGGGGAGAAGGGAGAATCCACACTCAGCGTGGAGTTCAATCCCAGGACCCTGGGATCATCACCTAAGCCAAAACCAAGAGTCAGATGTTCAACCTTTCAACCAACTGAGCCACCCAGGCGCCCCTATACACTTTTCTTTCATAGCACTTAAGATAGCTGTAATTTTATAATTATTTCCTTTTCTTAGACTATAAGTTCTATGAGAACGGAGATCATGTTTCTTTTTTCCCATCATTGTATTCTCATTTTCCGGCAAGACGTAAACATACGCAAATACATATACACACATACAGCAGGTATTACTATATATTATAAATTCAGTCTATAATCTCATTTCTATATGTTTAGCAAGTAGGTTTTAGTGAGTTTTAGTTGCATGAATGAATGAAAGGATAAATGAAATTTTCCTTTCCTTCATTTTTTTTTAACAACTAAACTTTGAGTATTCCCAGAATGAGTCAGTTTTTTTTTTTTTCTTTCTATCCATATCACTTTTGTTAGCCCACATTTCCTGGTAGTGTGTGAATTTGTGGAACTTTGTGGTTTTTATATTTGTTTTATAAATTTTTATTACATCCATTATAGACAGCAAAGTATATTAGGCCCTAGAATTTGTGTCTATCTCTTACAGAAATCAAAAATTTAAAAAAAAAAAAAGCACAAAATCTGAAAGTGTAGAGAAGAACGTATAGAATGGCATTTTTATTAGCTTTGAGTAGAGAAAGATAACTTGCACAAGGTTCTAAAAGCAAAAACCTAAAAGAAGTAATTGACAATTTTTGAGGAAACTATTGATATATTTTTTTTTTAAATTTTTTTGAACGTTTATTTATTTTTGGGACAGAGAGAGACAGAGCATGAACAGGGGAGGGGCAGAGAGAGAGGGAGACACAGAATCTGAAACAGGCTCCAGGCTCTGAGCCATCAGCCCAGAGCCTGACGCGGGGCTCGAACTCGCGGACCGCGAGATCGTGACCTGGCTGAAGTCGGACGCTTAACCGACTACGCCACCCAGGCGCCCCTGATATTAAAAAATTAAAATTAAGAATATCTGAGCATCAAAGGCAAGTAACAGATAAGAAGAAAATATTTGCAATAAATATAACTAGTTAAGTACCCAGAATATATAAGGAAAGCCAATAACCCAACAATAGTAGGACCACCTGCCCAATAGAAAAAAAATAGATTAAAATATATGAACTGGAATCTCATAAGAGAGGAAACTCTCTGGAAAATAAACATGAAAATATACTCAATCTTATTAATAGGTAAATGCACATTAAAATGGTGGAATGTTGTTTCATAGCACTCATAATGACAAAAGAAAAAGTTTGACACTACTGAGTTTTGGTGGGGCAGAGTATTTTTATATTTAGAATATATACAATTATATTATAATATATACAAATATATACAATAGAATATATATAATTTCTTGTGAAATTGTAAATCATTATAAAATCCTCTTGGTAACATGTAGTAAAGTTGACTATATGAAGAATCAGTGGTCAAGCAGTTCTAGTCTTAGGTTTTACATTAAAGAAAATTTTGTACTTATGCACCAGAATACGTGAATATACATTAAATACAGTTTTAAAGACTTCAATGCAGCATTTTTAAAAATAGTGAATAAGTGGTAGCAATTTTAATGACTTCACAAAAAAACATTTATTAGAGTTTAAAACCATTTATATTAGTCTTAAACATGCAAATCAAAATTACATATTGTGTATAAATATATAATATGTATAAAAATGCATGTGGATAAAAATTCATGTTGTGTACCAAATCTTTGGAAGAAATTTCTTCTGGGGAGGGAGGAAAAAATCAGATTGGAAAGGAGTTGTATTAGCTGCTAAATTTAATATAAAATAAAAGGACATTCATTTTATAGAGGAATAAACTGAGGCTCAGAGAGGTTGTGAATTGTCCACAATCACTCACCCTGAGCTGTGCCTTAGTTCCCATGTTTGCTTTTGGCTTGCTGACATCCTTAATACATGTGAGGGAACTGTAAATTCTTTTCAAACTGAATCCTCCCAAACTGTGTACCCATTGCTTATAGGACTACTTTGGCAGTGAGGCTGTAAGATATCCTTTTTTAAAGTGGAAGGTAGAAAATACTTGTCAGGTTGTTCCATCTCTTGTTTTTTTTGCTCTGAAACTTGACAGTTGTGATTTAGATTTTGAAATTTTACTTTAGTATAGCTCACAGCTTCCGTGAACTTGCTCCCACACTTTTCCTGGTGAAGCTATTGCTAGGTGATGTTCACAGTTCTGTTAGGGCAAACTTATTGTGGAAGGCTACCCTTAGTATTGATGGAATTCTAATTTCAAGCCTTGTGGATGACACCATGTTGTTGCCCATTTAATATGACTTGTAGGTGGCTAGGTTATTTTAAGTGAAACATCATTATGTCAGGTACATGTGGATCACTGTTTACCTCTTGTGACATTCATCCCACTACCAACTGTTAATAATTACTTTACTGCCACTGCCTTGGATAGAAGTTAGAAGTGTTTGTGAATGTGGACTCCGATTTAGTGAATGCGCATAGCGAAGCTGCTGAGGAAAAGCTTAAGTAGTGAGGAAAAAGCAGTGATGAAATAGTAGAATATAATTATAACCTGCATATCTAGTTATCATTTAGGGCATGAAATGCCAACTGGATTCTTAGGTGATCTTGGCTATTTGGAGTGCTTAGAGAATACAATTTCTCACATAGGATTTTTATACTTTCTGTACACCACAATTAAATGCAACCAATTTCAGAAATTCAGACTTGTAATTACTAAGTAGTATGCCTGTGGAAAAATTTCATTCAAAGTATTTTCTTCTAAGGCTTAGTTTCCCTTTGTGAATTCAAATGTTCTATTTATTCATTTTGATCAGTTACATACTTTTTTGTATCATCCAATAAATAAGCTGTTATTATCTAACATAATAAAAATCAGCCAAAGGGGTCAGCTCATCCAAATTTATTACTACTTGAGTAATATTTCTACAAAGTTTTAGAACCATTATTACATTTCTTTTAGTAAATCTGTTCACACTATGTATAATTTTGACAAGAAACGACTGGCCAATAAACTTCCAGTTATCAAGTAATAGACATACATTAAAAAATAATTTTATTTGCTTTCTAGATGACATTTGAAATGCTAATCCTACCCTTTTGTTACCTTCTACCTTTAAAATATTCTGGCCTCGTAGTCCCCAATTAGATTTCAAACCAAAATCTGAGAGTAGAGCATCTTTCCAATTTAACAAACAAAATGCATCATTTTTTATGCATAGGGTAACTCCAAGTAAGTGAATGTAGACTGCCACATAATCAAAATAACACTTAAATAATTAAAGAGTTACATTAGAAAATAAAATTAGGAAGGGCAAGAGAAATAATAACTGTACTTCGATGTTATATGTTCTTGCCTTTAACATAAAAGTTCATTGCTGTACTCTCTTCAATATTATGCTCTGCCCTCATATTTAAATTCACATTGTCCGTAGACTTGGGCTGACTCTGTATTTAGCATCTCAGTATCCATTGAGCTAACAGTGATTTTATTTTTTAAAATCATAATCTGTGGTTTTAGGAACTGATTACTAATGTCTAAACTTTTAGAGGGATATGATCTGTATGCAGTCATTGTTTTAAAGATGATATAGATGTTTCATGATCTGACTAAATTATTTTCTATTTGTGAAGTGTCTCATAATCAAAAACTTTATTTTGCATTTGCCATGTCTTCATCCTTTGGAAAATTTTACCTCTGGAGCTCACGCTTATCATTCTTGGTTAATATGTACAATAAAAATAAAATTCTACAGATTATAAAAATGAAAAATATGACCAGAGTTTTCATATTAGGATGATACATACAATCATAGGCATTTCATAGGATGCATTTTTTTTCTTGTAACATTGACAAATGATGAAAGAAGTCACAGATTTCTTGAAATAATCTGTGAACCACTATTATATAGCTTTGTAGTTGGCATTTGTTGAAAGCTAACTGGTATTAGGCATCCAGGAAGCAACATTCTTACCCCCTCAAGACTTACACAGAAAATAAATTTTCAGTGAGAAAAATGTTTCAAAGTAAAATATCCACCTAAAGTAGTGAACAAGAACAAGTGAGATAAATACTGTTATTCTTTTGATATATAATTCTGTACTCTCCTCATTTTTTGAATTCTTGTATTTCTAGTTTTTTGAAAAATGGAACCAAATTTATATAGCACAGATGTAGAATTTTAATCTACAGTGTAAGAGTAGAAGATTAGAAGAATATTTCAATATGTGAAGTGTCTTTAAATTTTTATAGAGTGTAAAATAATACTTTTTTTAATAATACTTTTCCTATATTATGTTTTTTCTCATGTATGAATTTAATAAATGTAGAGGACATGCTTTGGAGATTTTTTCTTTTATTCTTAAAATCATTTGTCTTATAAAATTACTACCTGATTTCTCCTGGAAAAACAGTTACCATCATTCTGATTCCTGGTAACTTTGGTTTGGCAGCTTGTACTTGGTTCAAAGAATAGATCACCAGAAAGATCTGAGTCAAATAATAAAAGAGGGAGGTAGTGTTGGAAGATTTAGATTAGTATTGATAATTTGTTAACTTTTGTTAGTGAAATTGGCTAAATCAGTATAACTTCATATCAGCCAATTTTGAGGTTACCAAATAATGTTCATGAGATATCTTCATAGTTGGTGATTATTTATCCAAAGAGTAATATGTCTGCCAGAACAGCATGCTTTGGAAAGTATTTCACTAGATGATCAATTTTCCTTACCTTCGGGATGTGGCATCGCTGTGGCCATTCTGTCATGTATTTGACTTGTCAAATCTGCATTAATGCTGCTATTAATCTCTAACAACACACACAAATTTTTCCTTTTTTTTTTAATTTTTTTTTTCAACGTTTATTTATTTTTGGGACAGAGAGAGACAGAGCATGAACGGGGGAGGGGCAGAGAGAGAGGGAGACACAGAATCTGAAACAGGCTCCAGGCTCTGAGCCATCAGCCCAGAGCCTGACGCGGGGCTCGAACTCCCGGACCGCGAGATCGTGACCTGGCTGAAGTCGGACGCTTAACCGACTGCGCCACCCAGGCGCCTACAAATTTTTCCTTTTAAGACACTAACATATCCTTGTAAAAGTAATGTATAAAATTAAATACTCATTTTCATGATCTCAAGTTATGAAGTTAAAACATAGTGTTTCTTTTGATTATCTTTAGATTATTACTTCTATTTTGTTATTTTATTAATTTAGTTCTATTCAGAGATTTATTTATTTGCTACTTTATTTTCAAAACTTGTTTAAAAGTTTAAAACATTTAACAGCTTTTGAGTACTTTTTACATGCAGAGCACAGTGCTGAGGGCTCCACTTTCATGGTCTTATTTTATTCTCAGAACAACATTGTGAGATAGGTTGTTTTTAACTCTCATATCTGTAAAAATGGAGGCACAGAAAAATTAATATGTCAATGACTGCTTAGCTTGTGTGTGCTGGAATAAGATGTAATTTCATTTGATCTTATTTAACTGCTTATATCAAAGCGTTCCACTGTTAAAGGAACTTTACAAGCCAGAAATTATTTGTGGTTTATTAAAATAATAATATCTGTACCTAATGCCTAGGCATCTAATACCTATAGATATGAAAGTAATATTGGCCACCTGAAACTAGTGTAATATTGTGTGTCGACTATACTTCAATTAAAAAAAGAAAAAGAAAGGGGGAAAAAAGTAATGTTGGCAGTATTCAAGCACCTAAGAGGCTACTGTAGTTATTCAGAATAATTATTCTGAAAAATAATTTTATTAAATACATACCTCAAACTAGTAGTAATTGAAGAATTCAATGTATTGTGGAAGCAAAAGAGTTAAAATCCTAGAAAATCTCCTTGAGAAAATTATTTCACATTTGAAAGTGATAGATACATCAGTAAACAAACTTTTAAAATGATTGATTAATTGATTTATAAGTAGTCTCCACACACAGCACAGAGCCCAATGAGGGGCTTGAACTCATGACCTTGAGATCAAGACTTGAACTGAGATCAAGAGTCAGACTCTTAACCCACTAAGCCATGCAGTTGCCCCAAATTTTGTGTTTATATTGGAAAACAGAAATGCCATTCCATTGGCTATGTTAATGTGACTTTATTAAAAGAAAAAAATAGTATTGCTTAAGATTTTGACCTTATGTAAGTTAGAATGTGATTAATTTTGAACCAGATAATTTAGTAGAAGGTTGTTTCAAGAGGGAGTTTTAGTAATTTAACTTTTTGAATTAACAGGCACTTTTTGTATGTTGAGAAAATTAATGGTCCTTCTTTTTTCCCCCAAATAAACTTGGTGTATAAACAAAATAAAAATAGTGTTTGTAAGTTTCACTAGTTTGTAGATCTCCTGGAGTGTCCATGGATTTACTTTGAAAAACCCAGTACTAGTCTCTTATACATATTCAGTCAGAATAAAAAAAAATTACAAATCTTTTGCATGGTTAGTATACTTGGGTTGACCACATAGTTAAAAAAAAAAAAAGTACAATGGAATGCATAGAAAATGTAGATTTTACAGTGCAGTGTTGATACAGATGTGCTTCTGGTCATGGAGTAAAGGGTTTTTTAATCAGAGAGATAGGGACGTATCTACCTACAGTAAACAGCCACAACCACAACATTTCTCAGGAGAGGTTTTAGGCTATGATCGACTTTTCCATTTGAGCCTCTATCTCATTTGAGCCTTACAGTAGGACAGGTATTTTGATTTTGATTTTGTTTTTACAGTAGACATACTTGAGGATTGGAAATATATTTCCTGTGATCTCACTTTTACTTATTTATTTAATTTTTATTTTTGAGGGAGAGAGACAGAGTGTGAGCGGGGAAGGGGCAGAGAGAGAGAGAGAGAGGGAGACACAGAATCTGAAGCAGGCTCCATCCAGGCTCTGAACTGTCAGCTGTCAGCGTAGAGCCCCGTGCCCAACATCCGAAGTCAGCGTTCAACCCTCAGAGCCACCCAGGTGCTCCACCTGTGATCTCACTTTTCATTAGTGCCTCTGGCTTTATCTAAACTGTTCTTTTCTCTGTCACATTCTTTTGTGCTATGAACCAGGACCTCTAACAGAAACTCCTCTGTATGTCTGCTTTGCCCCATTAGGGCATAAGAATAGGCATATTGTCTTTTGATTTCTTGACACCTTTCCAGATGTTTTGTTTTACACATAGATCATATCCTTGATAAAATATGTAAGTAACGAAATGTATTTTAGAATGTGAAAGGTATATTGATTGAAAACAATTTTTCTTAATGTTTATTTATTTTTGAGAGAGAGACAGAGTATGAGCAGGGGAGGGGCAGAGAGAGAGGGAGACACAGAAACTGAAGTAGAAACTGAACTGTCAGCACAGAACCTGATGATGGGGTCAAACTCACAAACTGCGAGATCATGATCTGAGCCGAAGTCAGACATTTAACGGACCAAGCTACCTAGACACCCCAAGTTATTTTGATTTTGTAAGAACTTTATCTTTGCTTCTTATGGCATCTATTTCAGAAATCCAGTGATAGTTATAACTAACTGCAGGTAATAGCTAATAGGATTTAGGATTCAACAGCCAGTTTTAAGAATTTTACACATACCCAGTCCTCACAATAACCTGATGGAGTAGGTGATGTTTTCCTTATTTTACAGATGAGGGCATTGAGGGGTTAGAGATGTGAAGTAAATAGCCCATGTTCATACAGACAGTAGTAGAGCAGGGCTTAATCTGTGAGGTAAGGCACATAATCTGGGCTTTTAACTACTTTGTTGTCTAGACATGGAGCCTAACTATAGGTTTTCTTCATAAACATTTGCATATTTTTTTATTATTATAAGGCCATGCCATTTGGTGCCCCTTTCAAAAAATAGTGGGACTCTGATATTGGTGAAATTGTGTACTTCTATTTCATTTGTACCTAAAGAGTACCCTTGACCTTCATTTTGGAGGTAGTGCTATTAACCCAGTATAAAGTAAGAAATAACTTAGAGCAAGTGAATTAGTAGATACATGTCTGATGTTCCTTTTAGTGTAGCCCAGCATTTAGTAATCCTAAAAAAATGTGTCCATATTTGGCAAAGAGAAGTAACTAATTGAAATTGTAAATAAATTCGGGAATAACTTTGTTCTCTATTTGACAATTTTAGAAATGCTGTTTATAATCAACTGAACAATGAAATATGTTTAGATAATTTTTTAAAATCAGAAATAGGCTTGTTCTTCGCTGAAATTTTTATTATGAGAAACCTATTGATTGAAATTATTAGGAACTTTGCTGAAATATTTAGTGATGCAGGAAAAATAGAAACATCCAATAAAGTGGAAAGCAGATCAACATATTTTTCTTAGTTGAGTTGTCTGTATCATACTTAAAATTGATCACCTTATGTTTTCTGGTGTAAAATAGAAATTTTATAGAGGGGGCAATATGATAAAAGAAAATCTGAAATCACCAGTATTTATGCTGACTATCTGAGCTGTGTTCAATTTTCCAAAGGAATAAAAATCAATATTAGTCTGTATTAAAATTTATTTTTCTGTTCTTGTTGCAAAGGGACCCTACAGTAATGAAAGTTGCAGATATGGGGAAAATGTGGGGTTTCACACATTTCTAGTAAGTTCTTACCTAGTCATTAGTGGAGACACATGCCATCAATCTTGCCTCTTGCTACTTTAAATAAAAGAGATGCATGATTTGTGACCAGTTGTATATGTGTAGAAACTCAGATATTTTTAAGATCATTACCAGCTTGTGAAGCATTCTGAACATAAAGACATTTATTTCTAATTATACTCCATTCATCTTCATCATCCCTGTCAATGTCCTGAATGTAATAAGCATTATGTTGTTAAAACCAGTGCTGACTACCATGATCTTTTCATGTATAGGACACTGTAATTATTAAAAAGAAAAACCAGTATCTCACTAAGTGAGCCAGCTTTAGTGGATGTAAATATCTTTATAGAAAACCTATTTGATGCAGTGCATGGTTTTAGCACTGATGGAGAGATGGCTTTAATAACTGGTCTGTTGAAGAACCTAAATTGTTATTAGTTCAACGAGCAAATGTATTTATCCAATGTTTCTCATCATTTTGGTATTCTTTTATTGTTTTCTGGTAGGAGTTTATTTAAAATACCATCATTAAAATCTTATTGATTGGATTATTATTATTTTTTCTCCCTCACAAAAGGAAAGCATTTAATTCAATAAAAGATGCCACAACTATGCTCTGGGTTGACAAAGACTTGCTTGATTGATTAGAATGAATGAGAATATGAAAGATTTAAAGCAAAGCTGTCAAAGCAATTAGAACTAAAGTCCTCTTATTGCTGAATAATGAAAATTTGTACCTGAAACACTTTCAAATATACCTAAGAAAATTGTACTTACGGAAAATGAAATGATAATGAATAAAAGAAATGGAATTTAATTTTAATATATTGTCATTGCTATATTTTAGATTTATCAAGAGACATGATGTTACATGTTTCTGAAAAAAGTATAATTATAATGTTCAATTTAGGAATTATTTAGATACAATATGTTGAATAATTGTTTGAAGATATTTAATTTTAAAATGATTCTATAGGATTTATAAAATCTACAACTTAGTATTTTTTCTTTATGATTTAAATTTAAATTGGAGCACCTTGGTGGCTCCGTCGGTTAAGCACCCGACTTCAGCTCAGGTCATGATCTCACGGTTTGTGAGTTTGAGCCCTGCGTCAGGCTCTTTGCTGACAGCTTGGAGCCTGCTTTGGATTCTGTGTCTCCTCTCTCTGCCCCTTCCCTCCTTGTGCTCTGTCTCTCTCTGTCTCTCAAAAATAAATAAATGTAATAAAAAAAAATTTAAATCAGTCATTGGAAGGGAATACAGATACTGAAGCTACAAAAGAGATTAACAGGCATTTAATACTTAATATACACTTTTAATGCTTTTAAAATGTAAAATTCTAGAATACATTGATAAAGTTTCAGAATATTTTGTGTGATTGAGAAGACTCATCATGCAAAGTATACAACTGGAGAGGAAACTAAGATAATTTATATTTTTATTAAAATATAATTGATTCTAGGAGATAATTACACAAATTAATGTTTTTTCTACTTGTTTATGTATTCAGTATTGAAGCTATTTATCCTATTTTTACAATGTACAAGGTGTTGTGAAAGATACCAAGATGAATTAGACATGAATCTGACATTGATGGTTTGTGTTGTAAGGGAGTAGCTATGAGAACACACTGTGTAACCTTATGTACTAAATAGAATATAAATGTCATAATCATTCATATAAAAAGCTATATGATTTTGATGGAGAGCTTCTAGCTGTAGGTTGTATTTAAATTTGGTCATGAAATAGGTGTTTGTGTATCAATTTAAAATGCTTTTTTTGCCAGGGTGCATGGGTGACTCAGTCAGTTAAGTGTCTGACTTTGGCCCAGGTCATGATCTCGTGGTTCGTAAGTTTGAGCCCCACGTCAGGCTCTGTGCTGACAGCTCAGAGCTTGGAGCCTGCTTTGGATTCTCTGTCTCTCTCTCTTTCTCCTCCTCCCTAACTCCTGTTCTGTCTCTGTCTCTCTCAAAAAAAAAAAACAAAAAACATTAAAAAAATTAAAAAAAAATGTTTTTGCCTACAAGTGGGTAAAGTATCCTAATTTACTGGCTCTTATAACTGAAAAGAGTTCACACAGAAAGCAGTGAACACATACTGTTCATTCAGAGTTTCTGCTCTATTTCTCTCTAATGTTATCAGCTCTGCTTTTTTCCCTTGATTGGTAGGAAGGTGGCAGGAGTGAATTCTGAGACTCATAACTGCATAACAATATCTAGAAGAAGAAATACTGTCCTATTTCAAGACAGTGTTCTGGGATCTACCTTGATTGGAATGCCTAGGATACATGTTCACTGTTAACCTATGGTCAGGATGGAGGAATGTGCATATTGGCCTAAGTGAACCAAGACTTATCCCTGGATTTGGAAATGGAGTTTGATTTTCCCTGAGTATTCAGCTGCATGAGCAAAGTTTTGGGATGCTGCCCTGAGAATGCATGTGCTGTTGGAGATGGGAAAGGGAAAATGAGTCCTGAGTAAGCAGTCTGCAATGTCCACATTCAGATACCAGGAAGGGCATTTAGGCAGACTGGATTGTGTAAGCATATGAAAGGAAAAAAATGCCACATAGGTGCAGTTCAGAACACAGCTGTAGTTCATTTTAACTGGGTAGAGAGTGTTTGAAGGGACGCCGTAGGAAATACCAGCAATAAGATAAATTGGGATCAGTTGGTGAAATACCTTGACAGGCAGGGAAATTTGGGATTTAATTTGTAGGTAGATGGGAAGGACTAAATGTTTTGTGCAGTGGAATAATAAGCTCAGAGTTGCTATTAGGATTTAAATGTGTTAGTACTAAGTTTTTAAAAACAGGGCAGTTCTTGGGGCGCCTGGGTGGCGCAGTCGGTTAAGCATCCGACTTCAGCCAGGTCACGATCTCGCGGTCCGTGAGTTCGAGCCCCGCGTCAGGCTCTGGGCTGATGGCTCAGAGCCTGGAGCCTGTTTCCGATTCTGTGTCTCCCTGTCTCTCTGCCCCTCGCCCGTTCATGCTCTGTCTCTCTCTGTCCCAAAAATAAATAAAAACGTGGAAAAAAAAATTAAAAAAAAAAAAAAACAGGGCAGTTCAAGTGAATCATGTTTTTGGCTTTGGCTTCTGGTTCAACTGTGGTGTCATGTTTTGACATGGGGAAAAAAAACATGAGGCAGTTTGTGAATGTCTAGCTTAGGTGTCTAGGAATATTGTTGTTCTTTATTAGAGACAACACAGTAGGAAAAAAATTAAGGGGGGATTTGATCAAGAGTTAATATTTGGATACACTGAATTAGCTACTCAGGGAGCCATTGAGTGTCAGGGCCCTTGGAGTTCAATTTTTCAATAATTTAATGTTCACAGAATGTGGCAACTTTCTCAATTCACATTGCTTTACGTTTTAGAGCTAGTTTTTACATACAGTTTTCTTGACTGTAATCTCAGTACTCTTGGTTTTTAAAAATTTTTTTAAATTAAAATTTAATTAAAAAAATTAATTTTTATTCTGTTTTAGAGAGCGCGAGTACAAGTGGAGAAGAGGGGGCAGAGAGAGAGAGAGAGAGAGAGAGAGAGAGAAAATCTCAAGCAGTTTCCATGCTTAGTGAGGAGCCCTATGAGGGATCATGATACCTGGAATCATGACCTGAGTTGAAATCAAGAGTCAGGATGCTCAATGGACTGAACCCTCAGTTCAGACACCCCTCAGTACTCTGTTTTAACATAGTTACTTCTATGCTTGATATACAGACTGATGCATTTTGCCAGAATAATGTGTAATGCTTAACGTGGGTTGAGAATTTATTTCAGACATTGTATGAAGCCATTTTTTTTACTATTAATTATACTTACCTGATAAGAATGATAATTAAAATCTTAGTGTCTAATGTTACTAAATACTTACAACAAAACTATTCACTATGTCAGGCAATTTGCATATATTATATAGTGTGCTTTTAATAACCATCTTATGGTAGGTAGTGTTGTTATTCTCATTTTATAGATTGGAAAATTTACACTTGAAGAGATTATGCAATATGCCTAGGATAACACAACCTGAAGGAGCAGAGCAGGATTGGAATCTCTAAAATTTTTGTACTCAAACCAGTGCACCTTGTTAACTTAATAGTAAATCCTTAAAATTATGTTGGAGCTTATTGGAGGAGTGGGGGTAGACTGGAGACGGTTGCATTTGGAAATTGGAAATGTGAGACCTGGGCACCTGGGTGGCTCAGTTGGTTAAGCAACTGACTCTTGATTTTGGCTCAGGTCATTCTCTCAGGTTCGTGAGTGCAAGCCCCACACTGGGCTTTGTGCTGACAGTGTGGAGCCTGCTTGGGATTCTCTCTCTCTCCCTCCCTCTCTCTCCCTCTCTCTCTCTGCTCCTCCTGTGCTCTCTCTCTCTTTCTCAAAATAAGTAAAATAAACTAAAAAAAAAAAAAAAAAAAAGAAATGTGAGACTGAAAATTTATCTAGAGGTCAGACCTAATAGAGTTGATGCCATAGATATCACAGTTATGTACATTAAGATAGGAGATGAAGCATGAGTTTGGGTCGTATTTACAAGAGAGGAATCAGAGAAAGAGAAGAGGTCTAGGGGTGCCTGGGTGGCTCAGTCAGTTAAAAATCTGACTGTGGATTTTGGCTCAGGTCAAGATCTCATCTTTCATTTGAGCCCTATGTCAGCAGTGCAGAGCCTCCTTGGGATTTTCTCTCAAAATAAATAAACTTTGTTTTTTTAAAAAGGAGGTTTAGAGTCAGAATCTATGGACGAGGAATAAGACTGAACAACCAAAAAATTAGGAGGACCATCAGGAGAGATCAGTGAGAAAGAATGCAATGAAGGTGAGATTTTTCAAAACAAACAAGATGACCACTGGAGAGTGCTATAAGAAAAGCCTATTAGGATTGATGAGTAAGAGGTCATTGAAAGCCCCTTGGGACACCAATTTTTATCAAGTGGCGGTTACAAAAAGCACTGGAAATAGGGTTAATGAATGAGCGTAATGGCTGTTTATAGTCGGAGAGAAATTCCGTTGGAGAGGGAAATCTTGAAGAATCACAAGGGAGATAAAATAGGTAATGAAGCTTGATATTGGAGGCTATAGGAATAAATAGAATGGAAAACATTAGTAGAAAAATAGCTCTACAGAGGAGGACTAGAAAGAAAATTGATGAAGATTTAGAAAAAAAAAAAACCACTGTGAAGTAAAGTGAAATTGGGAACAATCTATTGATGATCTCAGGGCTCTCAGTCAACAATGTGACTAAACCTTCAGTGTGTTATGGTATGTTTTTGCCAAATGCCACACACACCACAGTTAATAAATTCCCTAGAAACTCAGACTTTTAAAATTCAAATCCAGCTGCCAAAAAAGATAAACCACCAAAGATATAAATCATGCAAAAATGAAACTGCCTGCCCATGAAGATGCTTGGTAAAATGCACAGCTTGTGATGTGGTATCTTAAGTGAATGCAAAGACAAAAGTGAATTTGCTCTATGTAAACTTGGGAGGTCTTCAAATTTCTTTTGTATATTTGTTCATCCTGTGTGCTTTTCCTTCTCACTGATGATTTTTATTTGAGCTATTACAAATATACAGTAACTACCTGCTCTTTACACCCTTCTTCTGTGTGGAATACGAGCAGACTGCATAGTTGGTTTTTTAATAACAGTTAACATTTATTTGGCACTTACTATGTCCCAAGCACTGTTCTAATGGCTTAGATGTAATAAGTCATTTATTACTCCCACCGACTTTTTAGTTAGATATTATTTTCATTCAGGTATTGTAAATGAGAAAACAAATATAATACTTGCATATTTGTTGCTGGATTAACCATTTGTATTTTACTATAACTCAAATAAAAGCACTATAAAATCACTTTAAAACTTTTAACTATGTAAAATTAAAGAGCTCCCTTCTGTACAATATAGATTTTCAAGCAATTAGAGAAATTTTTCCCTGGATATAAAGAATATCAATATGAGGTCTATTCTGATTTAGAAGATAACAGGCAGGAAACTGAAGTGTCTGGAAGGTGAAGTGTTTTGGTGAAGTGGTGATGGTGTAAGTTGGTGAAATTTGTAGGAGTGGAATGTTGTAGGTTCTCTCGGGCTGACCTTCTTTTGGATGGCAAGCTCATTTTGACTGTTACCCTTTCATTGGAGTATCTGTTGAAAAACAGCCTTACTTATTTCCTCCCTGAGTGTAAAGCAGAAGACCTTTCTGTCATTAACGTGCTTTCCCCTTTTTCTGTTCCCAAATTGAAAGATTGATATTTTATGTATTTATGCATTTTATTTGCTCTGGCATAGTAAGTTCTCATGTTCCATTAATATCTAATGATTGTACTAGCATGATTCATACATATTCTTTTCTTATCATTTCTGCATCTGATGACATTTTGGACAAATAAGTAATTTAAATTAGTGCTTTATGCTTGTATTTATCCTTCTGTATATAAAAGTTAACACCAATGGACTGTATATTTTATTTGGAAAAGAACTTCTAAAACTTACTATTCTTTATTTCAATGAGACTGCCAGTATCCTAAACAGTATTCTAGTAATTTTGGAAAAAAAAAAAAAAAAGTTAAGACTTCAAAACCTTGTGGTAGGAAGTGACTTAAGCAGTGACAAGAAGAAAGTCCAATGAGTCATAAATAAACTAAATTAATTCAGAAGCAGCAGGGTACTGCAAAGATGTGTTGCTACCTTTTGATCTATGACAGAAAACAATTCCTTTTGTTCTTCCATAGTATATAAAGATAGCTTCATGAGAATATTACCCACTGAATTTACAATAATCAGTATTTGAATACAAAAGTAAGAAGAACCATGTTCTTAAAAAATGGTGGATTAGAGAGTGTGAGGAACAGTGGCTTAGATAAGTATGTTAATATTTCAGGTTGCTAGAGAACTGCTTAATTGAATCATTTAAAACAGTTTATATCTTTACCCAGGGAGTAAGAAACCAAGGAAACTATTCAGATATGTCATAATTTGAGATTATTTTTTATTCATGTGTTTGGGTTTCTTATGTTTTAATATATTTTCATATATATTTCAAAATAAGAGAAATATATGATTATTTTCAAATGTTTTGCCACTTATTTCAGTCATGGCTTTTTACTCACAATCAGATAAAATATCTCTAAATTTATTTGTGCTTTCTCATACATCAATATTGAATTTCCTGACATTTTTTGTTTATGAAGCAAAATGAAATCATTGCATTGGTAAAGGCAGGTAAAGGTGATAAAGTAGTTTTTAATGTAGTAAATATGGATAATATAAAAAGTATTTCTTAATTATTATATTTAGCAGTGGAGCAAATGCTATATAGAAAGAAAACAATTTTTTTTAAGTTTATTTATTTTGAAAGAGAAAGCATGAGCAGGGGAGGGGCAGAAAGAGAGCGAGAGAGAGAATCCCAAGCAGGCTCCATGCTGCCAGCATGGAGCCTGACTTGGGGCTCCAAGTCATGAAACCATGAGATCATGACCTGAGCTGAAACCAGGAGTCGGACACTTAACTGACTGAGCCACCCAGACACCCAGAAAGAAAACAAAATTCTTAATTGACTTAAAATTTATACATTTTAGTCTCCTAGGCCTTGGATTTGCTTTGTTTTCTTCATCTATCTGCTACAATTACTCTTTTTTAAAATTATTATTTTTTAAAATTTTATTTATTTTTGAAAGAGAGCACGAGCAGGGGAGGGGCAGAGAGAGAGGTAGACACAGAATCCCAAGCAGGCTCCAGGCTGAGCTGACAGCACAGAGCCTAACGCAGGGCTCAAACTCATGAAGCATGAGATCATCAGTTGAGCTGAAGTCAGGTGCTTAACCGACTAAACCACCCAGGTGCCCTTATAATTACTCTTTTGATACTGGTAAAATATGAGGGAAATTGTAATTTTACTTTTTATCAAGGAATTGGATAGTTCCTTCTGTCAGTGTGTAGAGAAATAAAGAGAACTTTAATTTTGAGTTTATGAACCCACACTTTTCTACATGCTATTATTAATTCATGTTGATTAAATATTTGCTTTCTGCCTAAAGCTTTTTTAGATATGTTCAATGTATTATTTAATTCACAATGATAATTATTTTCTGTTATTACTCTTACTTAAAAATGAGTGATCTGAGATAGAAGAAGGTCAAGTAGCCTTACTGAGGTGAACATGGCAAGGGAGGTAGACATAGATTATTTCATATTCTCCAACTTTGCTTTTTCCAGATTTGTCCTCCAAAGAAAGTTAGGACTATTAAGTTAATGGATGTTTGAGAAAATACCACTTGACTTTCCAGATTTGTCAGTAATAAAGTAGGAATGAAATTGGAGGAAAAAAGTGTATTCCCTAGTCATGTTTTCTTTGTTGGCCTTGACATACTGAAAAGAAGAACATTTTTTGAAATTTTTGGAATGTTCTAGTCATTGCTGCTAAACATCTCTTTTGGCAAAGAGTTGAATTTGGACTCGCTTTTTTTCAGTTTTCTGAGCTAGGTGTCTGCTGCTACCCTGGTTCATATTTGTCAGGGGCTGCCATGCACCTTTACAATGACACATCTGTAGGTCAACAGCCTGCCTGGTACTTGTGACTGCTTCCTGAATTACTGCCTTTTATTAACCTAAAGGTTCTGAAACCTCTATGGCTCAGTAGCATTTCAGAAGCTATGTGAAGGTATTCCATAGCACAAATTGAATAAGGGCCTTTTCTTTTGCAAATCATGAAGGGAAATAATAGCTGTAATTTATTAAACTTCTAAGGTTTTAAAATTTTTTTCTTCAAAATGTTGTCTCTTGCTATTGTTTTTCTATGCCAGAATCTATTCTAGTATTGATACAAAAATTTATAGTTATTTAAGATATCATGACAATCACAAAAAAGTTCAAGGAATAGTTATAATTTTTTCTCCTTTGTTTATGACTAAAGAATCTGTGCTTGTATTTCTGGCTTTTGAGATCTTTTTAATAATCAAGATGATGGATAGGAAGGCTGAAGTAGCAGCTATGGTAGATAGAGTTACATAAGAAAGGACATACAGGGGCATCTGGGTGGTTCAGTTGGTTGTGTCTGACTCTTGACTTTGGCTCAGGGCATGATCTCACAGTTCCTGAATTTGAGCCCCACATTGGGCCCTGCACTGACAGTGTAGAGCCTGCTTGGGATTTCTCTGTCCCCTTCTCTCTGGCCCTCCCCTCCCTCCCTCTCTCTCTCTCTCTCTCTCTCTCTCTCTCTCTCTCTCTCTCAAAATAAATAAACTTTAAAAAAGAGGAAAAGACATACAACTAACTGGATAGTTTTAGAAGTGTACTTAAAAGAATAGGTCCAGTAAGATAGTGTCAATTAATATGTCCAGAAATAAAGAGGCAAAGAAGATCAGAGGTAGCCTAGAATTCTTATAGAAATGGAGAAAGAAGAGAGAAATTGAAGAGGCTACTGTGTAGAATGTGACTTTATTTAAAGAGGGTTTTTTTGGATAGTTTACTCTTTGTTGTATAGAAATACAAATTCTCTCAGCCACTACCCTTGTACCCCACTCCCACAAGTTACTCTTTGCTGTCTCTTGAAAATTGGCATGGTTTGGATGATCTTTTTTGAGTCTTTTAGACTCAGATTGATAGTTTTTTTAGGCTTGGATTGGTGTTTTACGAATATGATAACACCTATAGGTGTTTCACAGAACATTTTGAAAATCACCAACTACATCTCTCTCTCTCTCTCTCTCTCTCTCTCTCTCTCTCTCTCTCTCTTCCCCCTAGTTCTAATCATCAGCTTCAAGGCTGAATCCATTATCTACTTGGCACTGTTTATGAGGATCTAGAATCCTGACCTTGATAATGCTTATGTCTTGTACTTGATAGAATCTTCTCTGATACCAACTGTGCCAAATACTAAGTTTCACTAAACACAGTAGCCTGTGCTTTACCTATAATTGGAAGTCAGTAAAGGATTATTTGTTTAAAATGTGCCTGACACTATTTTAAGCCCTGTAAGAATAGGAAAAAACAAAAACAAAAAACAAAACAAAACAACAAAAACAAAAACACCTGTTCTTAAAAAAGGATTTTAATCTAATTGTTGGTTTGTGTATGGTTGTGCCCAAAATGTTTAGTTTAGAGAATGTGCTTGAATTGGAATTCCTGAAATTGTGCTAGTATTACCGTATTATCGACCCACTCCTTTGAGGATGGCTTAGAATCAAACTATTTTGGAAAAGGGAAGAAACTGTCCACTTTCACTTATTAATTCAATGAACACTCACTAAATTCTTTTAACAGTTGTTATCTTAGTTATAGAGATACAACAATAAATAAGAACTTTTTTTGACATCATGAATCATATTGTCCATTGGAGAAGACCTATATAAGCAGATTACAATTATATGATTCTATTATAATGGCATACAGATGTGGTAAATGTTAAAATAGAGGGAGGCACAGATAATAACCTGAGAGTTGTTTTAACCTTAAAGGGATGGTTGTCTTAGGGAGGGAATCTGAATAGTGGGGGTTAATTGGGTTGAAAATTTTGTAGTGAAGGGTGAAGCAAGGTGAGTTCAAGAAGTAGAAGTATAATTGGGATGATAAACTAGGAATGAGTGAAACCAAGGATCATTAGTTCAATATTGGTATCGCTACGGAAAACCAATATAAAGCTAGAGATTTTCATTTCCAGAATTTAAGAATGGACTTACAAAGTATGAGTTCACAAGTACAACTCATATTGCCAAGAATTGGAAAATTAAAATAGCAACACTTAGGAAAATATAAGCATGCAATCCTACATTAGAAAACAGTTTATCATATACTTAGAGCCTCACCACAACAATTTTTGGAAAGACACCCTCAAGGAAGCATTTTCTTTAGATCATTAAAAGTTTATAGCATTTTTTTTGTCAATTAAAAAGAGAATAATTCTCAGATTTTAACTCTCTTGCTAATATCAGTATGAATGAAATGTGTATATGATATGGTTAAAGAATATAATTCAATTAAGCCTTCCTCCTGTGAATTTCAAAATCATTTTTACAGTAATAATTAATTACACTAAAAACAAGTCTATAGAAAAAAATACCTAATTGCATTAGTGTAGTCAAATTGCAGACATTTTTCTTGAACTTGTTAGAAGAATTCTACATATCAGCTTTTAAACTTATTTAAAGTCTCACTATATTCCAACTTGATTTAAATAGTTTATATGTATGGTGTAATTAATATACTGGTGTTTAAGCAATTTAGGATGGTGATATTCTTGGAGTTAGGCAATATAATTTAAATCCCTAAGGTAATTGCTTGTTGAAGACATTAATTTAGTGAAATTCTCAGACTTTAATCAAACATAACCTTATATTTTTATGTATATTTTTATTATAATAGTCACCTAGATGAATTCCCCTTGGATTATAAAACCAAGCAAAATAAAATTCAATATAATTTTGGAGTCTCCATATATTAAAAATACTTAAAAACTCAAGGAATTGAATGGTTGCTAAATATTAAAACATTAACAACAAATTATTTAAAATTGTTTCATTTTAGTATGTAGTTACTTAATGTTTTTCAATTACAAGCATTAGAATTGTGTGAATTTTTTTTTAAATGTTTTTTTTTTTAATTTTTTTTTCAACGTTTTTTTAATTTATTTTTGGGACAGAGAGAGACAGAGCATGAACGGGGGAGGGGCAGAGAGAGAGGGAGACACAGAATCGGAAACAGGCTCTAGGCTCCGAGCCATCAGCCCAGAGCCTGACGCGGGGCTCGAACTCACGGACCGCGAGATCGTGACCTGGCTGAAGTCGGACGCTTAACCGACTGCGCCACCCAGGCTCCCCAGAATTGTGTGAATTTTGAGATATTATTACAGAGTTAAGAATACATGGTGAATTTAAGACATTTAAAACAATATTGGCAATAAGGTTGCAAATTGTCATTTTATCAGTGGCTATCAACACAGTAATGAATAGTCATTTATGCAAAAAGATAATGAGGAAAACAGTTTGGGACAAGTTTGACATATGAGAAAACCAGGTTACTCTCAGAGGGAAAAGGATATCACTTGAAAAATTGTGGAGTTGCTATAAACCATCATGTTGCTGAATGCGTTAATTTTAAAGGTATCTCTACCCTGCAACAAAAATTTTAATGTGGAGCATGAGAATAGCTTCTTCCATTCACCATATATACTGAACATTTCTTCCTTCTTCATTAGTTAACCTTTGTTTGTCTGTGTTTCTTTCTTTTCTTTTTTTAACATTTATTCATTTTTGAGAGACTGAGACAGGGTGTGAGTCAGGGAGGGCAGAAAGAGAGGGAGACACAGGATCCGAAGCAGGCTTCAGCATCTGAGCTGTCAGAGCAGAGCGTGATATGGGGCTCGAACCCATGAACCGTGAGATCATGACCTGAGCTGAAATTGGACACTTAATCGACTGAGCCACCCAGGTGCCCCTGTCTGTGTTTCTTTACTTGGTTTCTGTGGGTGTGAATCACTGGGTTACTGTATATCCTTGTCTAGTGTCTCTCTCATGTTTTATTTCTACTTCTTAGCATAAGCCCTTCTCAAAAATTTTTCAGGCTATCTTTTATGACAGTCTACTTCTCCTGCACCCCATCACCCTTTTTTCTCTCCTAGTCTCCCTCTTTCTCTGTCCTTTTGATATTTTTATCTCCCCTAAAGAGAGAACCCTCTAGCCTCCATTCTGGTTCAGATCATCCAAGATTCCCTTTGATTCATTTGTTTCCTGGTTCCTCTAAAAGTTTTCAGATTTTCTCACATTCCCAGCATCTTGGCTCCTACCTAATCACGTGTATGTTTCCCTCTACTGGAATGTCTCCATTTCCAGTCAGAGGCAACTGGATCTTCTCCTCTGGGAGACAGGTAGTGTATCTGGAAACAGTGTACTTCATGCTAGTGTTTCTATTTCTGAAATTAAATTTGTATAAAAATTGTATTTGGGCCTCTAAAAGATTCAGTACCTAATGTTATAGATAAGATTTATAGTGTTTTGTTGTTTCTACCTTACAAACTAATTTATTGATAGGTGAACATGGCTATGTGAAAAGAGCCTTGAAGTACCTTTCTATTCTCCGATCCCATACATGCTTATTAATAAAAGCTAACATTTTTTTTATCATCTTTTATCATCCTTCTAGCATGGAACTCAATAATTTAAAAATATTAAAAAAATATTTAGTTGAAGATATTCTCCAGTATCCTTTGAGCATTTATAAAAATCTCAAAAATGTTGTTATTAAAACTTTCCCACTAAAACCTAACCTGATTGTCATTGTACCTATTTTCCCTCATGACTACAGAATATTCATAATGTAAAGTAACCATTTTCTTCTATTAAACATTCAGCTTTCTCTTGACTGTGATATATTTTTTTAAAAGCCTTTTTAGTTATACCCTTATTAATTTGGGTTGCTTTTGATAATCTGCCAGTGTAATTCCAAATAATAAAGATGTTTTAAGTTAAAAACACTTTAGAAGTTTTTCTTCACTTAGAAGCAAATTCCGCTGTGTAAGTCCCTTGAAGTCATTATAATTATTACAGTCTGTGGGGATTAGTATATTGTAAGGAGATTACTAGACTTCTTTACATAGAGGCACAGTGAGAGAAGGTGCACCATGAGAATACAGACCAGTAAATGTTGGTGTTGAGCAATTAAGAGAATTCTGGATAAACATGTTCCAACACCCTCTTTAAAATACAACATTAGGGGCGCCTGGGCGGCGCAGTCGGTTAAGCGTCCGACTTCAGCCAGGTCACGATCTCGCGGTCCGTGAGTTCGAGCCCCGCGTCAGGCTGTGGGCTGATGGCTTGGAGCCTGGAGCCTGTTTCCGATTCTGTGTCTCCCTCTCTCTCTGCCCCTCCCCCGTTCATGCTCTGTCTCTCTCTGTCCCAAAAATAAATAAAAAAAGTTGAAAAAAAAATTAAAAAAAAAACCAACATTAATCACACTAATTTTTATTAGGTACTACATACATATTTCTGTAAGGGATAGAAAGTACAGAAAAAAATAAGACATGATTTCCATCCTCAAGAATTCTATAAACAATTTGAGGAAGGGATGTGTTGATATTGGCATATGTATTTTTTAGAATTGTCAACAGCATTATTTTAATAATAAGGGCAAAGAAACTGAGAATCAGAGAAGTCAAATAGTTGCCAAAGGTTATACAGGTGGAAACTGACAGAATTGGAATTCATATTAGTCTGTCTGGGTGAAAAGGTCATGTTCTTTCCTCATTTTAAATCAATTGGATAAGAAAAGAGAGATAATAATATGTGAAATTAACATTGGATGCTCATGTGTTGATGGCTTCAGTTATGAGTAAGATCTACAGTTGCTGTAAAAGAACACAGGGAGGGTTAAAGTGAGTTAAAAAGACTTCGTGAAGGAGATGAGAATTGAGTTGTATTTTGAAGGGAAGTGGAATAAAGATACATACAGAGAAAGTTGAAATCTGTGAGAAGGAATTGGTACAAAGGCATGCAAATACAAACAGGCTGACCCAGAAGGAAGGTGTCTCAGACACTGAGGGCCCCAAACCTTACAAATTCATCAGAGATAAGAACTTATCTCCCCCACCCCCACCCCCATTCATTTAGGGGGGTGGGGGAAGATCTGGGTGAGAGAATGTCAATCTACTTTTATTGGAAGAAACCTTGCTCTGCAAATGCCTTAAATGATGCATGCCATACTCCACCCCAGTGCCTGGTAGGTTCAGAAGATCCTTCCCACAAAATCTTACATAACAGCCTGAGAATTCTCAGGAGGCATAGCAATGGCTCAGGTACATTTAAAGAAGACAAAGCAAACCATCTTCACGTTGATATTGAGTCTCCATGCTTGCCAGATTATAATGCATAGGTTTAATCAGTGCTCTTACAGATTTCAGAACTGACCACAGCAGCCTATCATATAAGTGACCTATGAAATGACCTTGGTTATTTTGTTAAGCAAGAGAAAATTGTTTTCTTTCCTATTCTTTACTTTTTTACCTTTAACATTGTGCCTAGTCTTTTTGTATTGATGGTTTGTCTAGATTTATTTTGGTTCCATTATAAGATTCTGCCTCTTGGATTGTTCACTTTAATCACATATTACAGAAGAGCAGTGCTCTGCCCCAGTACTTGTCTGAGACTCCTAGGACATTACACTCCAGGACAAGATTAGTGACCAAGGCTCCTACTTATCAGGGAGAGGGCATTGGGATGGACAAAATGAATAAAGTGAATTCAATTGAGCTTGATCCTGAAATGCTGGAAATTGCTTCAATCTGTCTGAGTGACCTTGATATTGACCAGTCATTACAGTGGAGGGATATAACCATCCAGAGATATGCTTCTCAAACTATTTGTCATAAAGAGCCAGTTTTTTTTAAACCCCAGTTGCAGATCAATACTTTTATAAAATGAGATAAACATGAATTACTCTTAATTCTGACCAGTGACAATTTGTGGACAATATGTTGACAGAAGGACAGTGGTCACCCGATTGAGCCTTCGTAAGTACTCAGGTGAAGTGAATTCAGGAAATAAAGATAAAGAAATGGATATAGAGGAAAGGTAAGTGAATTCAGGAAACATAAAAAAGAAATGGATGTAAGGGAGCAGTCATCATAATATCGAAGAGACCACTTGGTAAAAGATGTTCAGAAACAAGGATATATAGTTTTTGAAAATTCAGAAGTCCTGGAGAGGAGGAAAAATGAAAGGACCATGGCTTCACTAATGAGAAGATGCTACTTTCCTAAATCAACAGAATGCGTGGGTCTCTACTACGAACTGTATGGAACATATCCCATTATCCAGAGGTCTTCTGTCAGAGCACACAGAGAAAGGAATCCCTGTGGAGGTTGATGATTTCCTTAGGGGTACTTCTGGAAGGCAAATTTTGCCTGATATTTTTCCCCCATAAATTTGGGTTACTGTAGGACCTACTGGGAGTATCCAGAAACTGAGGACTCCTAGAACCCCAAGAACCATTCCAAGTACTATTAACACTATGATAGGTCCAAGTTATTTTGACATGCATGCATGAATTCATTTGTTCATCCATATTTTGACATCTTTAAACTTCGGAATGAGGAATATCTTGGAGACCTTAAAATTAGAAGGGACCTCCCAAGGAAGTCTACAATTTCCTGTTGGGGGTTGAGTGGGAACCAGGCAATTCTATAGAGTATAATAAATCAAATGTAGCTTAGGCCACTGTGTTAGTCTCTGGATACAAATTAGTTAGGCTGCTGTAAGTCATATTCTTTTATTTCAATAGAACAACCTGCTGTTGATGAATGAGTAAGCATTACATTCTGAGCAAAACATGAGGAGAGGGGTTGCAAAGTTGCATTGGTACATGAAGCAAAGATGCAGAGCTGAAAGACAGACTTTACCAGCAGCATATAAAAAGGGCCCTCTGGTAAAATTTCCCATGATATTTTCAGATAAACTGTGCATCCAGGACACATGGATAATGACAAGATTGTGAACATCATCTCTGAATATGAAAGGCATGATAGATGTATGCTTAGCTATCAAAAAGCAGTTCATTTTAAAATAAGCCATATTTTCCTGTAGTTGCAGGGTAAGAGAAGAGAAAATAGTTTGTAAAGGGAATGAAGATGTTGATCTCTGACAGTTGATCTTTTCAGTGTAAGTGAAAACACCAACTGCAGCAGAAATAGCGACAAACTTACCAATTTCCCTTTTTATTTGAAAGGTTCCTTGGGCATTTAAAATGATTTTACCATAGGATAAATGTACTAGGCTGTCAATTTCATCTTCAGATCCCTAATCAGGGGTGGGTAGCCCCTTCTTGAGGAGTCAGTAATCATCATTTCAATGCAGAGAATAGTGTCGTTGGGGTAGACTTAGAGACTGCTCTTCTGTGAATATGTTGTCTTCCCAGTGGTCACTGAGACTCATCCACTGTTTTATTCCTCTCATATCACTTCCCACAAACCTCCTTGAAACATCACCCCCTTTACCCTGCAAAAATATTACTCTCATGTTGGAGGCTAAGTTCATCATTGCATTTGTAAGCCTAGAATCAAGGGAGCTATTACTGCTTTTCTTTATAAGTCTAGCTCTTTTTGTGCGTTTTCCTTATAAACTGTGAAGAAACCATAAGGTTTCTCATAGAATGTTGTAAAATATGTTACATTTCAAGGAGGATGCACAGTTCTGGTTATTCTGACCATGTTTTATTTACACAGCAGGGCAAGCATGGCAAGTAGCACTGATTTCCTAAATGGGAGTATAGAGCTATTACATTTTTTGGAATGTGTTATTTTATTTTGAAAGTAAAATTGTTGTAGTGTGTTTGAATCTGAAATGTAGCCATTTAGTATAACCAAATGAACATAAACAGGAAAGTATTCCTAGAATTTTTGCAAAATTGGCATTTCTCTGTGTGTGTGTGTGTGTGTGTGTGTGTGTGTGTTTTGTTTTGTCTTTGAAATCTTATTAAGATTATAGTAAAAATACAGTAACTGGCAGGAAATCTAGATAGCTTTAATAAATGGAAACAATTTGTCCCTGATGGAAATTTTTTTTCTGTTTTTGCTATTGGTACCCTCCTATTTTTAGGGCAGTATTCTCACCAGATGTTTTATGTGGGCTTTTTTGAAAGATCAAATATTCGATGTTAATTTTTGTTTGAAGTAGTGAAGGATTTGCTAGAAAACTATGAGTTCAAAATGTGGCATTTGTTATAGAATTATGTGTCCTTACTGAGGAATATTGAATATAAATAAGTGTTAATGAGTGTCCTGGGTATCCTGTAAAGAATAATTCATTCCTACTCAATAGGTGAGAAAACTTGGAAGCAAGGTGTGTTAAACTATAACAGATGAACATCCCAGACTTATGAAATGACAATAGTGTGGGTACAATAATACATCCTTGAAAGACAAGTGTAATTTTTCCCAGACTTATGGAATGATCATTTTGCTCCTAAGGAGAGAAGTTTGGGTGATTAAGTTATGAATATAATTTTAAGAGTGCTTATAGTTTTCAATGAAATTCTGTATGATATGTTCCCCAAATGTGAAATTCTTTTGATGTATGTATAAATAGTAATCTTTGGAAATGGCTAAGTAAGTGTTGAATGCTCAGGCTTGTTTTTCCTAACCATTTGTCCTGACAGAAACTTTTGACACACAGTGTGCATATGCACACACACACATCACACACACCCTCAGGGAGATTGTTTTTTAGTTTCTGTAAATTATCATACTTCTAACGATGCTTGTGTAAGCAGTTATTCTTGTTAGTGTATTCAGCTGTTGCTTTGTGTTATAAAGAAAATAGGACACAGCAGGAACAATTAGAATGAGTAATCAGTTTTCTTTACTTGAGAATACCTGAGTGAGAGCCTTTGACATGGTATGTTTATGAGAAAAATTAAATATAATTTTAAATATAAATTTTAATATATATTAAAAAATATAATATATATATTAAAATATAAATTATATATATATTAAATATAATATTAAATTTAAAATAGAATGTAGCCCAGAGGTAAGCTAATAGTAACATCTGGAATAAATAGGTAATTTGACAAGATAATGTCAAATGTCTATAATGTGTAAGATATTTTCAGAGGGAGAGGTGTCTGGGTGGCTCAGTCGGTTAAGTGACTGACTCTTGATTTTGGCTCAGGTCATGATCTCACAGTCTCATGAGTTTGATCCCCGCTTCAGGCTTTGCGCCAACCAGTGAGGAGCCTGCTTGGGATTCTCTCTTTCCCTTTCTCTGCCCCTAACCTGTGCTTGCTTTCTCTCTCAGTCAGAAAATAAATAAACTAAGAAAAAAAAGAAGAAATTTTCTGAGGTATAAGTTAAAGTATTTTAACAGTTTCATGGATGCCCAGTAACTTCCTTTGAATTATTATTACATAGCCTTTTTTTTTTTTTGGTCTTTTAAAATTATTGGGGCGCCTGGGTGGCGCAGTCGGTTAAGCGTCTGACTTCAGCCAGGTCACGATCTCGCGGTCCGTGAGTTCGAGCCCCGCGTCAGGCTGTGGGCTGATGGCTCGGAGCCTGGAGCCTGTTTCCGATTCTGTGTCTCCCTCTCTCTCTGCCCCTCCCCCGTTCATGCTCTGTCTCTCTCTGTCCCAAAAATAATAAATAAACATTGAAAAGAAAAAAAAAATTATTTATTAAATAAATTATATTTATTATTTATTATATTAAAATATAATATAGCTTTTTTATTAGAAATAATTTCCTAATGTTTAACCCTGTTTACCATTATCCAATTAAATTCCATTATCTTTAGCTGGTTTAATTAAAAATATACTAACAAATCATTCATGGTTTTGTTTATCCACTGATCTAAACGTTCATTGTTTTATACCTTTGACATTATAAGATATTTCTAAAAGAAACTGCAATAATCCTATTTTATCAAGTTAGAAAAGTTGAAGCACCTGTAATGTATGATGCGAAAGAAAAGATAAAAAAATTAAAAAGTAGGCTACCTTTCTTTATGGCTGCTGAAAACATTTCCATAAACATATTTGATTTTCTAAAATTGGAACACTGTTGGAGATATATTAGTACTATTATATTCTATTTTTGCTTTTGTTCCATTTGGTGGAGAAAAGTAAAAATGGTTCTTAGGCAATGTTTTTAATTGTATACATATTTTTAGAGATGGAACAAACTCTTTTGAGTATATAAGAAAACTCTCAAAATTAAGTCAGAGTTAAGAGTTAAGAGATAATTGTGTATCTCCTTTCTAAAACTCTTTCCTGTATGTCCTTACTATTAAGAATCAGCCACTTTCCTTTTTTATATGTCTAATTTTATTTTTTTAATTTTATTTTTTTAAATTAACAATTAAACAGTTAACATTAGATCTTTAAAGGTGCATTTTTAGGAGTACAATACAGTATTGTTGTGCAGTGTTATAAAATAGATCTCTAGAATTTATTCATGTTGATTAACTGAAGCTTTATGCCACTTGATTACTAACTCCCTATTCTCCTTTCCTCCCGACCTCAGGTTTCTATCTCTCTACTCTACAATTCTGTGAACTTGACTATTTTAGAGACCTCATATAAGTAGAGTTATGCAATATTTGTCTTTCTGTTACCGCTATATTTCCCTTAGTATAATGTTTTCAAGGTTCATCTGTGTGGTCATATATTGCAGAATATCCCTTTTTAAGGCAGATCAATATTTCATTGTGTGTATGCCATAATTTCTTGATCCAGTCATCTGTTGATGGGTATACAGGTTGTTTCCACCTCCTGGCTATTGTGAATAGTGCTGCAGTGAACATGGGAGTGTTAATATCTCTTTAAGATCCTGATTTCAATACTTTTGGATAAATACTCAGTGGGATTGCTGGATGATATGGTAGTTCTATTTTTATTTTTACTTAAAAAACTTAAGATTTTATTTTTAAGTAATCTCTTCAACCAATGTGGGGCTTGAATTCACCACTGAGAACAAGAGTCACATGCTCTACCAACTGAGTCAGTGAGGTGATCTGGTAGTTCTACTTTTAATTTTTGAGGAACTTCCATACTGTTTTTTCTCCCTTCACACTGTTTTTAATAGCAGCTACACTGTTTTTCATTTTCATCAGTAGTGTACAAAGGTTCTTATTTTTCCATATCCTAACACTTGTCTTTTTTTTTTTTAATAATAGCTATAACTGGCAGTTGTAAAGTGATATAGATCATTGTGCTTTTGATTTGCATTTCCCTGATGATTGATGGCATTGAGTATTTTTTTTTTTATATATATACCTGTTGACTTTTTTATGTCTTCTTTGGAAAAATGTTTAAGTCTTTAGCATGTTTAAAAATTGGGTTATTAGTTTTGTTGTTTTTGTTTTGCTGATTGAGTTGTAGGAATTCCTTCTATATTGTGGCTATTAATCCTTTATCAGACAGCCACCATCTTTAAAAAAAATTTTTTTAAATGTTTTATTTATTTTTGAGAGAGAGACACACAGAGCATGAGCAGGGAAGGAGCAGAGAGAGAGGGAGACACAGAATCTGAAGTAGGCTCCAGGCTCTGAGCTGTTAGCCCAGAGCCTGACGTGGGGCTCGAACTCATGAACCATGAGATCATGACCTGAGCTAAAGTCAGATCTTAACTGACTGAGCCACCCAGGCACCCCCAGACAGCCACCATTTTAAAATAAATTCTGTTTTGAATCAGTGAAAGCATCATCTCTCTTTCAGGCACCTAATCCTTCAATATGAGATGTACCAGCATCACTCTCATTTAGGATTGAGAAATGGAAGGGGGTTACATAGGTATTCAGTAAGTATTTCATGGCTTGGTAACAAATAACACTTAAAAATGAGTATCATCATATAAGCGGAATGTGAGTAAGACTATAGGTCAAGACCTTGATTACATGGATTTGAATACTCTACCATTGTGCAAGCTAACTACTCTCATGCAAGTTATTTAACATTTCTTGGCCTCCATTTACTTGTCTGTATAATAAGTATAAGAATAATGCTTACTTTGTGTGTTGTGTGAATCAAATGAGTTGATACATACAAATCACAGAAAATTTCCTGGCACAAAGAAAGCAGTTTATGATAATTAACTACTGGTGTTAGTAATAGTTACTTATGTAAAATATAATTAATTTTTCATCAAGGGAAAAGATATACAGACAATATGACATACAAAAATTAAGTTTTGCTACATGCTACAACATGGATGAAACTCAGACATTTTTTTAAGTTTATTTATTTATTTATTTATTTATTTACTTGAGAGAGAGAGTACAAACAGGGAGGGCAGAGAGAGGGAGAATCCCAAGCAGACTCCACGCCCTCAATAAGGAGTCTGAGGTGCAACTCAGTCCCACAACCCGTGAGATCATATCCTGAACCAAAAATAAGAATTGGATACTTAAATGACTGAGCCACCCATGCACCACTCAAAGACATTATTCTAAGGGAAATGAGCTAGACACAAAAGACATCAATATCACTTTCCTTATCTTCTTCCATCTTTGCTTTCTACTCCCCATCTGCAACCCATCTCAGGACAAAACAGTAGAAAGAAAAGGGTAGGGAGAATATTTAAGAAAGAGACAAGAGAAAGAAGCAAAGTAGTGAAAATGAAAGTGGTACAGGAGAGATAGGTAATCTTTTTTTTTTCCCCATGGCTCCAGGAACTCTTCAGTTTTCCTTAACTTGACTGAAACTTAAAAGGGACAAAAATAAAAAATTAAAAAAAAAAAAGAAAGGAAATTTCAAAGAGCAACTTTTTGATTAAAAAGTTACATTTCCCAGTAATTTCTGTGCCCACCAGATATATGAATTGTCAGATTCTGTGGCAGCTTCCAGATTTACTGGCAAAAGAAATTCTGAATTGATACAGCAAACCTAACTGGTGAGTCAGTCAGCTGACTTCCTTTATCTTTCTTTACTCCCAGTCCTCTGAGAGTGAATGAAAGGAACATTCCATAAATTCCAAATTACATTTAGTGAACATCTAAAGTTTGGGTTGAGAAATAATGAGTGTTTAATCACAGGATTTGGGGTAAAATAAGGGGTCATGTGACATTAACTAGATATTTGTAATTAGAGTCTGTGGGCACAGTATATCTTAAACAAATCTGTTAATTTGCTAGGAAACAAAGGATGATAATTTCATGCTCAGTTATTATGGAGATTAAAAGCCTTTTTTATATTAGTGTTAGAAAAATTCTTAAAGACAACTTTAAAAATGTACTTAGAAATACATTGTTTTAAGTTTCATATTTTCTTCAAATTTGGGGTAGTATTGAATTGCTTTTGTCTAATTATTATAAAATATAACTTCATGTACTTTAGAAAATAGGGTTATGGTTTTAAAATACTAAGAATATATTTGTCTGTGATTTGATTCACTCTCCTTGACCTAGAAGACATAGAAATCAGATTATCTATGATTATGATGAATGGAATTTTGTAGGAAGCAAAATTGGTTCAATCAGAGCAATTATTGTTTTTCATTGTTGTTAGCCCAGAAGAAGTTGAACCAGTCTTTCTGCTATTCTTTGCTGACATCTCTCAGATATTATAGTCAATTTGCCTTACCCAGAGGTGAAGGAGGCAGTTTAGGATAAATTATTATACTATCACAGAATTACATGTGGATAATGATGAGAGTCTTTGGTAAAAATTGCAATGTCTGAGGTTAATTTTTCAGGAAAAGAATTGACTATTTGAGCTTTTCTTACTTAGGCAATTGCAGAAGATTGCCATTGAATACTTTTTGGTAAGACTTGTTCACTCCTTTTGGAAAGAAAGATTTGAGGAAATAATATAAGCTCAGAGGAAAGATGGATTTATTAATTTTTTAAGACTTTTTTTTGTGGGGGGGGGCAGATTTAGGTTTATAATAAAGTTGTGAAGAAGGTATAGAGATTTCTTACATACCCTGTACTCCCACACATGCATATCCTGTTATCAAGATAAAACCAGAATGGTACCTTTTATACCGAAGATAAACCTACATAAACACATCATAATCACCTAAAGTCCACATTTTACTTAAGTGTGAACTCTTGGTTTTGTATAGTCAGTGGGTTTAGACAAATGTATAAGGACACATAACCATCAATATCATATCATATCATAGGAGTTTTCACTGTCCTAAATATCCTCTGTGTTCTATTCACCCCCCACCCCTTTTCTGAAACTACTGATCTTTTAATTATCTTCATAGTTTTGCCTTTTCCAGAATGTCATATAGTTGGAATCAAGCAGTATGTAGCCTTCTCTGATTGGCTTCTTTTACTTATTAATAGAAAGATTGACATTTGAAAAAATAAATCTACGTCTTACGCTTTGATGAAATATATATCTAATACCTTTTACCCTGAAAGAAAATTGCATTCATCACTGACATATGAATGGAAGGACAAGTTCTTAAAAAATGGGTCTAATAAGAAAGTATTATCTTTTTTACTGATGTTTAATAAAATTTAATTAAATTTTACATGTTTTTAAATAAGCTATTGCTGAAATGAAGGAAGCCCACTTACAATTAAACAAGAAAAATGATTTATTTTTTCAGTACTCCTCTCCCCTTTCTCCAGGTTTTATATCCTCAATTTTCTTGACTGTTAGTATAAAGGAAAACATAAAATTGGATATTTCTATATATTGTCCATCTGAAATAGGAAACTTCTGAAAAATCATTGGTGGATCTTGAGGAAGTGTTTAAATTATGACATCTAAAATGGTGCTGAATCAAATATTCAGTATTCTTTATAAAATTCTCCCCAGTTGTATGATTTCTATGTGCCTATGCTATATCATGTCTTAACTATCTAGTAAGGATAATAACTGATCTCTTACTATAGGTGAACTGATAATGCTGATAATGGTTTAGGAGCTGTCAAGGAAAAACTGGAGCCGGACAGTAATTAAAACAGTAAAAGATTTTATTCAGAACTATTGCAGTAGGGGAGAAAAGACTTCACTATAGTACTGGGCTCAGTTTCAAATATAGCATGGGCAAGTGGGAATTTATAGCCAACGAGCAGGGTGAGAGTCAGTGGAAGGTAGGTAACTAAAGGAAGCATCAGTAGTAAAGGGGTAATACCTGTCTACACCAACCTAGCAGGACTCTTGCTGAAGGCAAGCCAGAATGATCCAGACTCACTGGGTGTGGGGGATGGTGGAGAATGGGGAACTCAATTAGATATTGAGAGTGATCAGATATTCAGGGTGGGGGTGATGGTTAAACTGATTTAGAGGAGTTTTTGCTAAAACTGGATTTTACAAGAAAATGCACAGATGGGCTTAAGAAAAGGGTTCAAGAACCTGACTGAGAGTTTGGCCAAGTAAAGAATCTGTCAGGAAAGTCTATAATAATTTTTTTGCATTTTGTAACAGGTAAAAGGTAGGGAGATTCAAAAATGCATATATTGAAGACTGAACCCCCAATATGATGGTATTTAGAGGTGGGGACTTTAAGAGGTAATTGGATTAAGTTGAGGTCATGAGGATGGGACCTTCATGTTGGGATTCGTAGCCTTATAAAGAAGAGGAAGGCAGAGATCTCTCTCTTTTGCTCTGTGCACATGCACAGAAGGCTATGTGAACACATAGCTGGAAGGCAGCTGTCACTAAGCCAAATAACTTTCTTCAGAACCCAGTTCTGACAGCACCTTAAAGAACTGTGAGAAATAAATATCTGTTGTTCAAGTAAAAAAAAAAAAAAATGGTGGGGAGGTTCAAAGACAGGATTGGAAAGGTAATCTCATAGTGAAGTTACTTCTGGGTAGAGACCCATCAAAATTACTTAACTTTCCTACCAAGTGGTATCAGTGCTGTTTTCCTACATCTCTCTCTCTGTCTCTCTCTGTCTCTCTCTCTCTGTCTCTCTGTCTCTCTCTCTGTCTCTCTGTCTCTGTCTCTCTGTCTCTCTGTCTCTCTCTCTCTCTCACACACACACACACACACACACACACACACACAAAATCTCTCTGTCTCTCTCTCTCTCTCTCTCTCTCTCTCTCACACACACACACACACACGTACACGATAGTGGAGTCGATAACGAATAATCAACTTACAGTACCTCTAGAAAGGTACTCACTTAGCTCTACAGCTATTCTGACTTGGGCTTTTCCACTGATTAAATTTTTAACCCTCAAAGGCAGTCTTTGGCAAATTTTAAATATTTTCATAAGGATGACACTAGAAATTAATATAAATTCTTTATTGTCACAATGGGGCAGTGTCAAGGACAATTTCATTTTACTGCAAATCATATATTTGAAGGATGTCTTCACAAAGATTTGAGTGAAAACTTCCTTTTCAGGGTAATTGTTAATTTGTGGCACTTCATTTGGATTTTATTTATATGATAAATTGCTATAGAAGAGCCAGCAAATCAGTAAATAATACCGTAAAAATGTAAGTATATGTTGTCTGTGCCTCCGTCTAGAAAAAAGAAAACTATTTTGAAGAGCATCATAAAGCACATCTGAGTGGAAATATCTCCCCAGTGGCTGCTGTGTGCCTGAAATATTCAACACTCATCTAGAAACAGTGTATCAGGGAGGAGATTCTGTTAAATTGTGAGTATAGTTTCTGAAACTAGTGAGACATTTAGCCATGACTATAGAGCAACATGTTTGTACATATTCGATTATTACATTTGTTGATTGCTACTTGAGAAAGTAGGCAACAGAACACTGAGGGAATAAGACATGTGAGACTGTCGTTTGAAACAAAACACAGTACTGTCCAGTCCAGCGGCATATTGATCTGTGTTGCGAACCCCTGTCGGGCGTTGACAAAAAGATTTAGCACCAAGGAACAAATTTCCAAGTGATACAAGTGATGCCACAGTGATCTGTGGAGATGGCTCAAGATCTTGACTTCTTACAGTTTTTTTTCTTTTTAAGAGAGTGAGCACTTTTTATACCCAGATGTCTATTTTTTTTTCTTTTTAAAGATAATATTGAAACATGGGAAGTATAGGAACTGGCAATAGAACCTTGTGGCAAAGAATATTCTGAGGAGACTGAAGATATAGGATCATTTTATTGAAGCATTTTTTTAAAATTATTAAGTAGAAGTAAAAGTGCTCTGTCTTTAACACCTAGCTCTAATTAACTGCTGGAAAAGTCAAAGCTATTAAAATTGTTCTGAACTTAAGCAGGTAAAACCCTTGCTCAGCCTGTCAAGGGTTTGACACATCTGATGTAGTTTCTGGACTCCTGGGATGAGAAGTGTAAACACCGAAAAGGAATCACAATGTGATGATCTCTCCTTTTAGTGAAGTTAGGTAGAGAAAATATGAGGGTCTTGGGAGGGGAGGAAGCAGGGATGAGCAGTGGAAATGCAACTTTAGATGCCTAAAAGAATGATGTGCTTTACATATCAGATGGAAATGATACTTCAGTTACTGCTGCAGTTCTGGATTTTCCACGTAGCTTGTGTGGGATGTAAGAAAACAGCAGTTCCTGTCTCTGTGCTGCAAAATCCTTATTCCCTAGCATTTGACAAGAATTTGAGGTTACTGGAATTTGAGAGAGTGGGAGTGAGGATAATCAGCATCAGTCTTTAAAATCACCTGAAGACAATACTCACTTGACTGTCACTCACTGTCCCACTGTCGGGTCTCCAACACCATTCAAGGTGTTTGGCATAAGGTTGGTGGTCAGCAGGATGGAGTGAAAGACTGATGCAGAAGGAGTGAGAGAATCCTTCACACAGTCAGTTTGTTTAGATTAAGGATCTCCAGCCTTTTGTGGGAAGAAACGGCTTTTTTTTTTTTTTTTTTTTTTTTTTTTTGTGGGAAGATATGGCTCTGAAACCTTGCTTTCAACAAGGTTGAAAGTGTATTTTGAACAAGTGTTTTCTGAGGACCTCCTGTGTGTTTTTTTATTGAGATGTAATGGACTTATAACATTGTGTAAGTTTAAGATGAACAATGTGTTGGTCTGATACATTAATATATTGCAATATGATTACCACTGTAGCATTAACTAACTCCTGTATCACTTCACAAACCACTTCTTTTTCGTGGTGAGAACAATTAAGATCTAGTTTCCTAGCAACTTGAAAGTTTATAATACACTATTGTATTATGTATTATATATGAAGCATTGTATTATATTATACCACACTGTGCATTAGATCTTCAGAGCTTATTTATCTACTAGTTGAAAGTTTGTACCCTTGAACAGCATCTCCCCAATTTCCTCACCATTAACTGGTAATTCCTGGTAACCACCATTCCACTTCTAGTTTTTATGAGTTTAGCTTTTTTAGATTACATATATAGATGATATCATATAGTATTCGTCTTTCTCTCCCTAATTTATCTCACTTAACATAATGCCCTCAAGGTTATCCATGTTGCTGCAAATTCATTCTTTCTCATGGCTGATACTTCAGTGTATATACATACCATCTTTTCTTTATCTGTTTGTTCATTGATGAACACTTAAGTTGTTTACATATCTTGGCTATTATGAATGATGCTATAATGAACATGAGTGTAGCAATATCTCTTTGAGATATTTATTTCAGTTCCTTTGGATATATACCCATGAGTATTATGTATATATATATATAATTATGTATTATATATATAATATTATATGTATACACACATATATATTATATACATACACATGAGATTGTTGGATCATATGGAAGACCAGATTTTTAATTTGACTTTTAATTTTTGTGAGGAACTTCCATACTTTTATCCATAATGGCTGGATCATTATATAGTCCCACCATCAGTATTTAAGGATTCCCTCTTCTCCATATCCTCACCATAATTTGTGATCTCTTGCTTTGTTTTTGTTTTTAATAGCCTTCTTGATAGGTGTAAAGGGATATCCCATTGTGGTTTTGATTTGCATTTCCCTGATTAGTGATGTTGAGTAGCTTTCCTTATATCTCTTGGCCATTTGTATGTCTTCTTTGGAAGAATGTCTCCTCAGGTCCTTTGCCTATTTCTTAATTGGATTATTTGCCTTTTTTTTTTTTTTTTTTGAGTTGTATGAGTTCTTTATATATTTTGGATATTAACCCCTTATCAGATATATACCTTGTGAATATTTTCTCCCATTCTGTAGGTTGCCTTTTTAATTTATTGATTGTTTCTTTTGCTGTGCAGAAGCTCTGTAGTTTAACGTAGTCCTGCTTATTTATTTTAGCTTTTGTTGCTAATGAAACCATTATCAACACCAATGTCAGAGATCTTTTCCTCTGTTTTTTCTTCCAGGAGTTTTGTGGTTTCTGTCCTTATATTTATGTCTTTGATCCATGTTGAGTTAAATTTTGTGAGTGGTGTAAGATATTTACGGTCCAGTGTCATTCTTTTACATATGGGTATACAGTTTTCCCAGCACCATTTACTGAAGACTGTCCCTTCCCCATTTTATATTCTTGGCACCTTTGTCAAAAATTAGTTGACCATATATGTATAGGTTTATGTGTGGGTTCTCTATTCTGTTACACTAGTTTACATGCCTGTTTTTATGCCAGCACCATACTGGTTTTGATCACCATAACCTTGTAACATAGCTTGAAATCAGTCAGTGTGATGCCTCTAGCTTTGTTCTTTCTTAGGATTGCTTTGGCTACTTGGGGTCTTTTGTGGCTCCAAACAAATTTTGGGATAGTCTTTTCTTTTTTCTGTGAAAATGTGAAAAATGCCATTGGGATTTTGCTTGGGATTGCACTGAATCTGTAGATCTTTTTGAGTAGTATGGACATTTTCACAATACTAATTTTTCCAGTATCTTTTCATTTATTTGTATCTTTAAATTTTTTTTTTTCAACGTTTATTTATTTTTGGGATGGAGAGAGACAGAGCATGAACGGGGGAGGGGCAGAGAGAGAGAGGGAGACACAGAATGGGAAACAGGCTCCAGGCTCTGAGCCATCAGCCCAGAGCCCGACGCGGGGCTCGAACTCACGGACCGCGAGATCGTGACCTGGCTGAAGTCGGACGCTTAACCGACTGCGCCACCCAGGCGCCCCTTATTTGTATCTTTAATCTCTTTCGCCAGTGTCTTTAGTTTTCATTGTCTAGATCTTTCATCTCCTTGGTTAAATTTATTCCTAAGTATCCTGTTGATTTAGATGCTGTTGTAAATGCGATTGCTTTCTTAATTTTTCTTTGAGGTAGTTCGTTGTTGGTATGGAGAAATGCAGCTGAGTTCTGTATGTTGAATTTGTATCCTGCCACTTTAATGAATTCATTTATTAGTTCTTTTTTTTTAATTTTTTTAAATGTTTTATTTATTTTTGAGACAGAGAGAGACAGAGCATGAGCAGGGGAGGGGCAGAGAGAGAGGGAGACACAGAATCCGAAGCAGGCTCCAGGCTCCGAGCTGTCAGCACAGAGCCTGACGCGGGGCTTGAACTCACGGACCGTGAGATCATGACCTGAGCCGAAGTCGGACGCTTAACCAACTGAGCCACCCAGGTGCCCCTAGTTCTGCTTTTTAATGGAATCTTTATGGTTTCCTGCATGTATAATAAGATCATGTCATCTGCAAATAGCGATTTTACTTTTTCCTTTCCAATGTTGATACCTTTATTTCTTTTTCTGGCCTAATCTCTCTGGCTAGAATTTCAATAGTACTAGAAATAGAAATGGTGAGAGTGGGCATCCTTGTCTTGTTTCTGACCTAAAGGAAAGAATTTTAACTATTCACCATTGAGTTTTTTGTTAGCTACGGGCTTGTATATGTCCTCTGTTATGCTGAAAAACATTCCTTCTGTACACAGTTTGGTGAGCACTTTTATCATGAAAGGATGTATTTTGATGATTGCTTTTCTGCATCTATTGAGATGATCATATATGATTTTTATCTTTCATTCTAGTCATGCGGTGTTTCCCATTTATTGAATTGATATGTTGAATCATCCTTGTATCCCTGGATAAATCCCCCTTTATCATGGTGAATGACTCTCCTATATATTAACGAAGGCTTTTCTTTTTTCTGGCAATTTACTATCATATACATAACATCTGTGGTAGATGCTTAACGTTAAACAGTAAACATGGTCTCATCTTCTATCTTCTACATGAGCACTAGGAAGGTGGACATAAAAAAAACCATGATATATTAATAATTTTAGTGTCAATTTTGATATGTATCTGGAAAAATTAGTCAAATACACAATGTGGGTACACAAACTGAAGACAAAGTTTGTGATTAGAAAGCATCTTAGAGTGTAGGACGTTTGAGACCTCATAAAGTGGAGATGTTGATTATCAGGTGCTGAGGTGGGAGCACGGACAGAAAACAGATTCCACCGTTGTTTGTACTTCATTCCATTCTGAGGTACTCAGTAAAACTCAAGGGGGAAGATGTTCACTAATGTCCCTAAGAGATCATGCAGCATTTTAGTTTTGTTCAGTGGACTACACATGCATATAATATATACATCTACTCAGAAAATATCTAAAATAAAGTGATTTTTGGCAAATGAATATTTAATTACATTTAAAATATTTATCTATGCTTTTACAATTTCTAGGAAGTGAGCCATTATTATTGATGCAAGCAATTCAATTTTCACAAAGGATTTCTGCATTTCTCCTTTTAGAGACAAACCTAATACAGATGATATGGTGCTTTCTTGATGGCTAGTGCTCCACGTGTTTGCCGAGTTGAATTGCAACTTGTATTGTGCCCTATTAATTAGGTTCCCCACTATTAGGCATTTTTATCTTGAGCTGCAGAATTACCCATTTTCAAGGAATATATGCATACTGTAGCTCTCCACTATCTTACATCTCTGAGAGTAGAACAGACTAGTGAATCTTGGATCTTGATCACCAAGAAATAATCTGCTTAGGATACTATCTTTAGGCAGATATTATTAGAGATGAGGCAACTAAAAAGGTTATAAAGGACTTTCTCAGGGTCCTGTAGCACACTTCATATTTTTATATTGCCTTTCTATCATAAACTAAAAATGCTTACTGTCTTCCTCAAGGGATATATGTTGGGGAGTTTTACTCCTGTGTGGGAAGGTTAAATTGTTTTAACTTGTCTTGCAGGAAGTCGGTGGCACAGCTGTATATAAAATCTATGATGTTTGACCCTGGGTGACTTTGAACTCTGCTCTTAGTATCAAAAGCAAACACTGTGACTCATTTCAGTGTAAATCAGTGTCTTTTTGAAGTGTTAAAGAGAGAAAGTGTGTCACAGGTCATAAAATATGAAATAGAAACTACGAAGTGAGTAAACTGCTTCCAGGTCTTCAGAACAGTTGAATATTTTGTATCATTTAATAATACAAAAATCATACATGTCCATAGGATATCCATATTTTGAATGTTACTGGAAACCTTAATGGAAATGTGGTTTCCTTTCAGCTATCTCCTCTATCCTAAGCATGTCTAATTTGTCTTCACATTAGGCACAGGCAAAACTATGAAGTTTGCTTTTTTGGTTTATTTTCTACTTTTGCTTTTTTTTTTTTTTTTTTTTTGTGCTTCTCTCGTACTCTGTGCTTTGTGTCTTCATACCTCAACTTTGTGGCACGGGATTCCTTCATTTTCCTTTGCATATGCACCAGAAGCCTCTTTAGTGTAGCAGGCTAAGGTCTGCCAGCTGAGTGCCTGCTCTTCATATCTCTTTCTGCATCCATTTTCCTCTCTTCTTTGCTCTGATAATCTGATAAATTAATATTCCTTATGGTTTTAATGACTGTTAATAGATTGATGCATCTTAATGACTGTTAATGGCTTAATCTGCTACACCTCCTGGGTAAAATATTTGCATTTTGAAGGGGCTTTTTGGAATTACAACCTGATTTTAAAGAGATAACTTAGTGTGAGACTCCAAAACCTGTTGACAAATAACTAGGGACAAATACCATGTTAGATTTTTTTTCACATTTTAACATTTCTGAGAACAAGGATGTATATATTCTTAAAATTGGTGTGATAATACAACACTGTGTCATAGTTTAATTAGATAGCATCTTTTTTCCCCATTCTTAATGATAAATAAAATAATAATATCTTAAAATCAATGACAGTCTTAGATTTGGTGAAATACAGTAGCTATATAGTTGGCCACCCTTGAAACCATGTGTCATGGTAGGTGGTAACTATCTCCTTTATCACATTTTATTCATGCACACACAAACTGAGTCAAACACATAAATAAACTCATTTCCCAGCACCATGGACCATTGGCATTCTCTAATTGGATGCTGTGGAAACTTCAATTAATTTTTTTTCCCCTCACTATTAAAGAAGCTTCCCAAACTTGGCTCAGGAACATTTGTAAGAAATCTACATGGGAAATGTGATTTTATTTATAACATCTACTTGCTACTAAAAAAAGTCACTGATAATACTTTGATTCTTTTTATTCTGCCTTACTTTGCTTTGAGAGAGAAGTGATAAATATGAGTAAATACCACAGATGAATATAGTGTCTTGAAGGACTGGCTATCCTTTTAAAGATGAAAAGGCTGTGTATCTGTAATTACTGATCATGTGATACACAATTTCAAATAAAAGAGTTAGAGTCATTCTTTCTTTTTGGAAGACATTAGAAACAATTGCAGAGTAAAAAGCAAGCTCATCAACAACAAAAAAATCAGTCAGAAAATTGGCTAAAATTCAGCTCTTTGTGCTCTTGAGACTGAAAGCGGTAGCTGAAAGAAAGCTCTCCAATTTTCTATCATGTAAATCCATTGCCTCCTTTCAGATTGGTTTACTCTTTTCAAGCAGTTAAGTAGTAGAATTTTTTAGCAAGAACAACGTTTATTTAAATAATTTTTTGCAAATTCTTTTTATTCTTCCCCCTTCCCAATCCATTCCAATGTCCATCCTGTACCATCAACTTCACACACCAGCGTGGGAATGAGGATAGTAATGTATGTTCCTCAAGATAATCTTTTTATTTCCTTTTGAGTTCAGAATTGAGATAGTGGAGTTAAAGACTTTTTAAAAAATATAATTCCAGTCACATTTTCACTACTGACAGTAAGTGTGTGTGTGTGTGTGTGTGTGTATTTTTTATTTTTAGTATTCCTTATAAATAAACATGGTTTTAATTTAACCCCTATCACCATAGTCATATTTAGAAGTTTTCCAAATATAAGCAGGGTTGGGTTTTACAGGGTCACTGTGATGGATATACATTGTAGGTTGCAGAATAAGTGGTGAAGTTTGAAAATATTAAGACTAATTTTTTTTTATTATATGTATGACACTTAGTAAAATTATAAACTCTAGTAACTGTGAAATGTTAATATAAATCCATTAGCTCCCCAGACATCTCAGCCTGGATTAGTGTTTTTCATATTAACAATTTCAAAGAGAAGTGACCTGAGTAAGAAATAAAACAGAAAGCTGTTACTATGAGTGTAGTTAAAACCTGACAAACCTAATGCAATGTTGATAACTAATGGCAGGAGGAGATGGCTGCAAGCAAATAAAGAAGATTTTAGAGGGTGAGAATTCAGAAAACAAATTTCACCTTCTTTATATTTTTGCCTGGGGTTAGCCCAAGGGCTCTGGAAATGAATGGCTGGCCTGTGGCTGACAGCAGTGTTGCAAAAATTAACATCATTTTTACATACACATCTGTACCTTTTGAACTGCAGGACTGGATTTTCATGTGAAACTAAATTCTTTAGCTGCCATGCTGTCACAATAAGGAAGGAGGTGCATATTTAGAAGGTGCCTATGAAAGCCTGTCGGACCGAGGATCTGTGAAATGTGGTTTTGTCAAGAGAGTCACCCGTGAGTCTATTACAAGTACAATACAGTGTGGTCTATAATGAATCTCCATCCCTAGAGAGCTCTAAAAATAGATAGATAGCCAGGTCTTTGGATGGTTTAAGTACTAAACTGCCTAGAGGAAAGGATCTCCTCAGATGACCTCTCAATGCTCCTTCTAGCTCTGTAATTTCAAGTCTGAGAGAGTTGGCTTCTGAAGTGCACTGAGCATATAAATGCGTGCAAGTATGTTTAGTGTGTGTATATAAGCATGTGTGTATATGTATGTATGTTTATGATAGAGGCATGAGACTGTGGAGAATTAAACATTTATGTATTGTTATTTGGCTTTAATGCTTAGTAACTACAGTTCATCAAGAAGCTGAAGTACAAAAATACCATGTGACTTAGCAACCACATTTAGAAAGTGAATAAAACCACCCAGCTCTGGGTCAGACACTGTCTACAGAAAGGACTCCTCCCAAAAAGTAAATATGAACATTTGTAAACATATTTGCAGTCATGAGGAAAAGCAATCTGCTCCATTATAACCCCTGTGACAGTCATTGTGGGGGAAAGTTCAAAATCTTTTACATTATTGTGTTATGAACCACCTCAGTAACTGTTTCTTGATAATGGCATTATCCACAAGGAGCTGATCATGGCCAAAATGCAAAGATTTCATCAGAATGCAGGGAATTGCTTATAAAGCTTTGCTATTTTCATGTACACTGAAGGAAAAAGCATTTTATTTCTCAGGTCTCAAATATTCTTACATTTTAATACCACAGGAGCTATTTATAGATTTGTGTCTTTGTGTGTGTGTGTGTGTGTGTGTGTGTGTGTGTGTGTGCATGCTTGATAACAAACATAAATTCACAAATTGCAAAGAACAGGTAAATACTTGGCCACTTGCTCCCAGACAATAGTAGTAGCATTTCAGTTATCTTGGTCTTCATTTGTTACTTTGGCCTAACTGCCATCTGGTTATTCTATTATCCCTCATTGCTATCTAATGTGATTAGGAAAGAACACTTTTGGGGCAAGATGCTAGGTGCAGCTGTTAGTGGAACCAAGGATTTCTTCCTGGCACTTGGAACAAAATGATTATTAACAGCGCAACTTGAAAATAGAAAATGTGAAATTCTGCTAGTATGACATAAAAATATTGCTGGGAATAAAATTTTTATGTTTATATAGCTAATATAAATTGAAAAAGAGCACAGAAGTTTATGCTCTGTTTTTAAAAAATGAAAATAATGAGAATTGAGTATCCTGTTTAAAACTATTTAAAGAACTTTGCCTCTAATTTCTGGTTTCTTTTTTGAACTATGTTGATTGAGCAGTTATTTATGTTCACAACTTAGTATGTGATTAGGGGATTTATAGGAAAAGTGGAGGGCATAGCTAGGGAAGCCCTCCCACTGCAGGCCTCTCTAGGAGACTATTGCCAGATACAGATTAGAATTGAAGATGAGAAGAGGCCTCTTTCTCCCTGTATCTCTGCCTAACAGGTTTGTAACAATCTGAGTGTGGGTGGGGTCTAAACTGGTGTGAAGCCTACCTACCTCCCAGAATGAGATAGGTGGTCAGAAAGAGTTATTTGTCTCCAGTGCATAATGCCAAGCTGGCCTGAACCGCCTGGTCCTGTGTTAGCCTAGATCGTTTAATCCATGAACAAGAGAGTAGTCAAGTCCAAGAGATGGTAGGGGAGACTAGAGAGAGAAGGGCAGTCATTTTATCACACTAAGCAGTGTGTGTGAAGGATATGGTAGAAAGGATGAGAGGGCTTACCAAGAGTGGAAGCTGGCCTCTAACCCACGGTGACTCCAGCCACGTACAAAAGCACCCAAGCAATGCCTTAGGTTGATCACATGTCTCTTATCTGGGCAAGGAACTTGTAAGGAGATAGGGAGGGGAGCTGATAGTGTTTCCTGCAACAGTCCTCTCTGGTGAGGAGTGGAAATTGCGCCATTCTTATAAAATAGAAATATGTGGAGAGAAAGATTCATCACAATAATTGTTCTTACCTTTAAGAAAATTACTCTTTCTTTTGTTAGTCCAGACAAATAAAAACAAAGCAATAATAAATGTTTCTCAGTATGGACTAAGGAGCCAAACTGTGACTTTTAAAGACATTGCACTGATTAAGTTATACGTAAGGCATTGTCCTTCAATCCTGTATTACCAAAGTCAACTGAAGAAAAGGCAGTATAGTTATAAAGGTATAAAAATAATAGAATGGAGAGAATGTGAAATAAAAATTTATTTAATAAACATCTATTAAGTTTTTATTTTGAGAAGCTGTACTGCAATAGAGGATGAGAATGTCCACTTTGGAGCCATGAAGTCGTGGGTTTGAATTCCACAGTTGCCACACAGTAGTTGTATGTCCTTGGAGAAGATACCTAACCTCACAGAGACCATTCTCTTCTCTGACAAATGAGCATAATGATAGTACTTATCATTAAGATTGTTGTGAAAAAAAAATACGTGAAGTACCTAGTGCATGGTTCTTGGCTTATAACAGTTAATAGTGAAGATAGTTTATATTGCCAGTATTGTATTGGATGGAACATAACGGGTAAAAATAGAATCCCTCTTTTGAGTGGGAGGTGGTTTGCAACAGAAGGAAGTTAGTAAAAGACAACAACAACAACAAAAAAAAAAAACCCACAAAAAAAAAAAACAAAAAAACCCACTTTTATTTCTAGAGGATTAGATCTGAATAGAAAGCAATAGTAACACTTTAACAAAGTATACCACTAATATTTTCCCTTGTGTCATGAAAATGTATAGGCATAGTACATTTATAAAATAAAAACAAGAACAAAAAGAATTTTTTTCTTTCTAGAGAGCAGCTTGTGCACCACAAATAACTAAATCTTAAAATGAATTTTGTTAGGATGCCTATTATCACCTCAGCATACAAATGACTCCTCATTGAGAATCTTAAGAGCAATTCTTATGTATTGAGGGCAGTGACCTCTCACTATTTTCTAATGTCCATAATTAGTTTACTTCTGAGAAAGCAAAATCTGATATTCTTAAGCTGGGTATATAGGAACCATGGATGCATAATTCTGAACAATAAAACTGATTTGAGGAATCCTCATCTGTAGGTTCCTTAACTAAAGTTAAGGGAGTAGGTTCTTAAACACCGAAGACAGGACTAGGTCTGTCTTATTTACAGACAAACCTCAAGTGTATACCATGTTTCTGGCACAGAGTTGGTGTTCAGTGAATCTATAGAGTTGCTAGTGAGTGAGAAATTTATGGTCATAACTCATATATTGTATGGCTATTTCCTGGTTTAGTGGTGTAAGGACATTGATTTCGGAATTGAAGAGCTAAGTATGAAAACAAGAGGGCATCTTGGAGATAGTTTTCTGCTTATGAAATTGTTTTGTAGATTAAGTAAGAAAATGGAGACAATCATGTGGGAATTGTAATTCCTAATTCCTAATTATATAGTTTTATCTACTACCTAGCTCTTAAATATCATGTGTACCTGTATTCCCTTGAATGCAACTGAGAAAGCACTTAACATTATTTAGTTTTGCTCAATAACACTAATGTTCCTGTTAGTTTTAAATATAGGTGATTAAAATGCTTAGAACACTTCTAACTATAGGAAGACATTTGTGTGTTCTTAACATGACGCTCACCTACTAAAAGGGATAAAAAAATGAGAAAAAAATAGATGAGGAAGATGTCTGTTGATGAATTCAATAGATTCTGTAAATGTTTAGTGCCTACAATCTTAGAGAAGCTAAAGTTAAAAGTATGCGCTAGAAAATTTGAAATCAGGAACTTTGGTTTTATTCTCCATATAACATATTAATGTTTATGATAGGCATTTTAAATATTTATACATTTAAATATACCATATCAACTGTAGATTTAGTAAACATTCATTCAGCTAAAATTCATTCTTTTGGAATATGTTGATGTGTTAATTTGGGTTGTCATTGTAGGTTCGATGGATCAGTAGTCACAATAGGATGCCGTAGGAAATCAAGACCTCCCTGGCTTTTATTCTAGGACAGTGATACTATGGTTAAAAGATTGTAGTTTGGGAGGCACCTGTCTGGCTCATTGGGTACAGCATGTGACTCTTGATCTTGGGGTCGTGAGTTCAAGCCCCATGATAAGTGTAGAGGTTACTTAAAAAACAAAAAAAAAAACAAAAGAAAAAATAAATTAAAAAGAAAATGGTTATAGTTTGGAACAATAGTCTAGAACAGAATTCTAGCCCAATTACTGATCAGTAATGTAGTTTGTGCAACTTATTTAACCTAAGCGTTTTCTCATTTATAATGTGGGCCATACTACTGTTATGAAGATTAAAGAAAATATTAAAATTGATGGTCCGTTGGTACAGTGTCCAGAATGTTCAATGCCTGGCAGTTCTTGTTATTTATGTATTTATTAGTCTGAACTTTAGTGGTGGTCGTTATCTATGTAAATGCATCAGTTATGTACACTACATCTTATTTATCATACTTTAAATATAAAAAGAGGGTTGGACCTCATAGTGTTTTGAATTTTTTCCAGCTTTAAAACCTATGATTCTTTAAAGTCAGTCTGCATTCTGATAAGTAACCTGTACTGTGCATGTTTAAAGTTGGCCATGTAAATATGGAATTTATTGAATTGTAGAATATTTGATCTCCTTTCTTTGTTTTAATGACTTTTTAAAGTTTATTTATAATTAGAGAGAGAGAGAGACAGACAGACAGCGCAGTTGGGGGAGAGGCAGAGAGAGAGGGAGACACAGAATCTGAAGCAGGCTCCAGGCTCTGAGCTGTCAGCAGAGAGCCCGATGCAGGGCTTGAACCCACAGACCCATAGGCTGTGAGATTATGACCTGAGCCCAAGTCAGACACTTAACTGACTGAGCCACCCAGATGCCCCTATTTGATTTCATTTCTGTGGTCTTAATTGATGCTATTACTTTATGACTGTCAATCCCTGTGGATAACTGGAAAGCCAAAGTTTAATAGATTGCTTAAATAAAAGCACACTTTGCTTTTCAGAAACTGAAAGCAAAACAAAACATGAATCTCTGACCTTATGAGCTAATCCAAGAACAGATCAGAAAAACACTTAAACAGAGCATAAGAGGATGTAATTCTTACAGTCTTCATGTAATCTTAGTAACTTGGTTACTCTTCTGAAGAAAATCTAGAAATACTTTTTGGAAGTTTACTAAGTTCTGTGGGTTTTAAGAACACAGGAAATGTTCTCACATAAAATACAAGGAAGATTGATGCTTATATGGTCAATATGACAAAGGAAGCAAGAATGTAATAATAGGGAAAAGACAGTCTCTTCAGTAAATGGTGGTGGAAAAACTGGACAGTTACATGGAAAAGAATGAAATTGGACCACTTTCTTACAGCATATGCAAACATAAACTTAGAATGGATTAAAGACCCAAATGTAAACCTGAAACCATAAAATTCCTCTAAACTCTTGGGTATTGGCCTTTGCAATACTTTTTCTGGATTTGCCTCTACAGGCCAGGAAAAGAAAAGCAAAAATAAACAATTGGGAATATGTCAAACTAAAAAACTTCTACACAGTGAAGGAAACTGTCAATAAAATGAAAGGGAACCTACTGAATGGGCGAAGATATTTGCAAATGATACATCCAATAAGGGGTTAGTATTCAAAATATATAAAGAAGCACCAAAACCCCCCACAAATAATCTGATTAAAATGGTCTGAGGAACTGAATAGATATTTTTTCCCAGAGAAGACATACAGATGATCAACAGACATAGGAAGCTTGATGAACATTACTAATCATCAGGGAAATGCAAATCAAAGCCACAATGAGATATCACTTCATACCAATTAAAATGGCTAGTATCAAAAAAGGCAAGAAATGACCTATGTTGGTGAGGATGTGGACAAAAGGGATCTCTCATGCACTGTTGGTGGGAATATAAATTGGTGCAGCCACCGTGAAAAACACTGGAAGTTCCTCAAAAAAGAAAACTAGAAATACCATAATAGCCAGTGATTCCACTACTGGACATATACACAAAGAAAATAAGAACCTTAATTAGAAAAGACACATGCACACGTGTATTTATTGCAGTCATAGCCAAGATATGGAAGCAACTGCAGTGTCCATTGATAGATGAATAGATAAAGAAGATGTGGTATATACACACAGTGGAATATCATTTAGCCATAAAAAAGAATGAAATCTTGCCATTGGTGATGATATGGATGGTCCTAGGGAGTATTATACTTAGTCAAATGAGTCAGAGAAAGATAAATATATGATTTCACTTACATGTTGAACCTAAAAACCAAGTGAACAAACAACAAAACCTAGAAACACACTCATAAGGACGGAGAATGGGCTGGTGATTGTTGGGGGGCAGGGGATAGAGGGATGGGCAAAATGGGTGAAGGAGAGTTAGAGAGGTAAGTCACTAGGATGAAAAACAGCATAGGGAATATAGTCAATGATATTGAAATAACTCTGTATGGTGGCAGATGGTAGCTATACTGTGAGCATTTTGTAATATATATATAATTATATGTAATCACTACACTGCACACCTGAAACTAACATAGTATTGTATGTCAACTATATTTCAGTTAAAAAGAAAACTCCCAACTTCAAAGTGAAAACAAATGCAGGAAAAGTTGAAATGAAGAACTCTGCTTGCATCGTCTATGTAACTGCCTTAAAATTATCAACAAACTATTCAAAATTGAGTAGCTCTTACTCAGATTTTAGGTATATGTCTTTCAAAATAACTTATAGCCAGCCATGTCTGCCATAGTTCCATAAGTGGGAAGCTTTAAATAAGTAATTGTAGCCCACTGTCTTATACATTCAGTTGTTCAAGCAATAGTATATAAAGTATTTGAGTATTTGAAATAACTTTTTTAGTGGAAACAGTGAAATATGAATTACTATAACAGAGGTTTGGTGCTATGTCATAAATAGAAACAGATTTAAAAAACAACTCTATACCATGATGGAATGTTTTTTGACCCTTGCTGTTGCAAATCAAGACTTGTATTGGGCCTAGCATAAAATTTCAGTGAAGTTCATCTTCATGAATTTCAACTCTAGAAGGATTCAGCTTTTGCAGAAAACTTCAATTCACCAGCTACAGTCAGCACTAAAAGAGATGCTTACTGACCTTTAAATTTCAAAAGAACTATTTCTAATCAAACATGTAAGAGACCTTTTGATGGTAATGTACAGACCCATCAGTCCAAAAAGAGCTTCTTCTTTGAAAGAAATATGAAGAATCAATAGATTCTTTTCAGAAATATCTGTCCACATGCTTTGCATGAACAGGATAGTTTTACTAACATAAATGCCTTGAACCTTTTAGATTATTCTGATTTTTTTAATTTAATGTAACTATCTTTAGGTTATCTTTAGTTTGGTTACAACTTTAAGCCCATTTTTTTCAACAGATCTTTCTTTCATTTATGAAATAAACATTTATTGATTTTATATTTTCTCTATGTAGCTTTAAGTTTTCTAAGAGTGTCTGATACACAGAAATTCAGAGATAGTCTTGAGCTTTTACAGGGAACCCATTGGTCTGTCTTCTGAAATCAGCAATCTTTAGGTGTACAAATCAATTTTGAAATATGTTGGTGATTTTGGCTTTCTTTAGATTTTTTAAAATACTTACAAAAGAACATTGTAATAGAAAATTTAATCAAAATATCATGAGCCAAATCCATAAATATTTTAATATTTTGTTAATATTGGATCAGAAGAATTGATTGAAAGACTGTATGAGACTTCTACTTGTTATTTTCCTTTTCCTCAAACAAAGAACACCTTAAAGCTATGGTAATATTTGCTGAAAATCTTATTTAATCATTCGATCATTCTTTTCATTTTCCCGAAAAGTATTATCTAATATCAGTCTAATAAAAGTCACTATAATTGATACCATGATAATTATTTGTTTAAATGAAGTAATTTTTGTAACTATGTAATAGAACAGATTATTTTGTAATTAAAATTTTACACAAATCCAACTGTGTATAGCCTTTTCTTCTTTTCTTAAGGAAAGTAAAACTGATTGAACAACAATAAAATGTGTGCTTAATTCTTTAGTTACAATACTATAGCTTAAGTGCTGAAATAATTTGAAATACAGTAATTGATAGTAGGCAAAGTTTTGGTTTACAACAATCTCAACTAGTATTTCTTCTTTGTCAAGCATAAAGATTAAGTTGGTATCAGACACTATGTTTTGTCTGGTTTGGGATATTATCTGGCTTCTATATAAATGAAATCCTCTTTATGTTTTTCCATGCTGAGTTGCTTTGGTTTTACAAAATGTTAGAATTGTTCATTCTTGTTTTTAAAAACAGTGATAGTTTTGGAGCATTGTACTTTGTGAATTTGTATGTGCATATTAGTCCCAGAGAGGACCACTCAGTGTTGCCACAGTTTCCTCTTTCACCTCTACTGGGATATAATTGTTTTGAGTTTATTTTTTTAAATTTATTTATTTTGAGAGAGAGACAGAGACAGAGACAGAGAGGGAGGGAGGGAGAGGGAGAAAATGAGTGAGCAGGGGGAAGGCAGAGAGAGAGTGAGAGAGAATGAATCCCAAGCAGGATCCTCACTGTCAGGGCTTGAACTCAAAAACTGTGAGATCATAAGTTGAGCCAAAATCAAGAGTCAGACGCTTAACTGACTGAGCTACCCGGACAACCCTTGAGTTTTATTTTTAAGAAATTAAGAGCAATAGCAAGTCAGAATGTTTTCAAAACCATAGGATCACAAAGTTCTAGCATTTGTAAACTTTGTGAACTTGGGTTGCTGTTGATTTTTGTTTTTCATATTTGTTTATAGCTGTAATAATAATTACTGTATGTTGAAAATCTTGATATGATAGTTTCCTTACATATATTATTGCTAATGCTTATAAACATTGATGTGAGGTTCACTTCTCACAAGAAAACAATCCTAGATTCACTTAAGAAATTTGCCCAATGTCATATAGTAAGTAAGTGGAAGAAGAGTTAGGGTTCAAATTCATTGTGTCTGATATCAATGCAGAATTTTTCCCATTGTATTATTAGCTCTGTCCCTGTCCCCCCACCTTGACACACACATACACATTCATGCACACACACTTCCTGACAGCTGGTATAGTTGATTGCAAGCACTCAGTTCCCTCAGTGCTGAAGCCTTGATGGCATTTTCTGGTATCTCCTTCCCCACAGTCCATATCCAGAACCATCCCACAACTAGACCTTCTTACCCCAGATTTAATTCCTTCTGACACCACCCCCTAAATTCTCTTGAGGATTATATAATTTGATAATGGCTAACTATATAATTTTTTTTCGATACCCTATCACTGTTTTCAAAGGAACTTGTAATACTTTATTTAAAATTTTTTCTAAAGTTTACTTATTTATTTTTGAGAGAGACAGAGACAGCATGAGCAAAGGAGGGGCAGAGAGAGAAGGAGAGAGAAGGAATCCCAAGCAGGCTCCGTGCTCTCAGCACAGAGCATGATGCTGGGCTCGAACTCATAAAACCATGAGATCATGACCTGAGCCGAAACCAAGAGTCGAACGCTTAACCGACTGAGCCACCCAGGTGCCCAGAACTTGTAATACGTTAAACCAGGATAACTGGATATACAAATATCTTGATATTTATTTGAGATCTTTTTAAAATTTCAAGACTCTTTCAGTAAGTGGAAAATCATATGAACAGCAGGGAAGCCCACTTTGCTTACAAACAAAGGATACTCTAGACCCTTCAACACATTGCTACAAAGTTATGGTAATTTTTTAGGAAACAAGTATGATTGCAGTTTATCATTAGCTTAAATATTGCGAAGTGCATTAATAAATAACTTGACTGAAGAAGTTTTTTTAATGTAGTACTATATTACCAAGAGACCATCTGAAATGGTTTGCTGACCTAATTTAACATCCTTAAATATAGTCAACTTTTCTTCTTTGAGGATTATTTCACTATTTATGCAGCTCCTACTGCCTGCCATGTATGATTGTGCTTTCTATAAATGTAGAGATAAATAAGAAATACTTTCTGTCCTTAAGAATTTCACAGTTTGTGGGAAAAATCAGCAGCAATTTTTATTTAACATTTATAGTGAAATATACTTACTTCAAAGAAGTACTCTGAAAAGGCTTCAAAATAGGAGTCCATAACTGCAAACATACCCTATCTGGGAATGTGAGAAGGAGATTTGCAAAAATCCCTCAATTTGTCCCAACATGTTAGTTCTTGGGGTCATGATACATATGAGAGTTGGAGGAACAGCTTTGGTTGTGCCATTCACTTACCAGTCTTAAGTAAATATACAAAGTAAATTGTAATTTCGGAACTAACTTACTAATTAAATAATTCAATATATACTTGATGTAATAAGTCAAATCCTATTCATTTGTATTCAGATTAGACTTTTCTAGGTTCTGTTTAGTTTGTAGGCCCTTGCTCCGAAGAAGCATGCTATAAAGAAAAGAAATTAGTCGAAGTTATTATATAATTAGCACTGAATATTATATAACTGAAAGAAAGGGGGGTAGAGATTAGACTTGTTCAATAGAAATATAATGCAAACTACATATGTGATTTTAAGTTTTCCGGTAGCCGTATTTAAAAAAGAAGTAGAATTAACCTTAATAAATTTATTTAACTTAATGTATCTAAGTATTATTTCTGCATGTGGTCAATATAAAATTATTGAGACATTTAATTTTTAAAACAAATCTTTGAAATCATTATGTGTTTACACTTACGCACATCCCATTTTGAACTAGTCATATTTAAAGTGCCAGTAGCCATATGTGGTCATTAGCTACTGTATTGGACATTGCTGGATAAGATTAGCATTGCAGTTCAAAGAAAGTTTAGCTCAAGCAAAAGCAGAAGTGTATAGAATATGTAAACATTTTTTTGAGTCATGCAAGTTCAGCAGAATTTACGTAGATGGGAGGAAAGAGTATCTAACAAAGAGGAATGCTAAATTTTGAAACATAACTTACTGAAAATTATCATAGCAGTTCCAGCTGTTGAACAGATTACCAGTTTAAAATCTACTTCATGTTACTTCAGGGCGATCAGTGTACAATTTAAAGAGGATAGTGGTCAATTGGTTATTTTTACTATGTCTTCTAAGAAACATTAAGCAAAATATTTTCAAAACAGTATTCAGTTGAATAGTAAATTTGAACTATGTAGAAATAGAATCTCTAGGTTTAAATATGTGTCAAAAAAGAAATACACCTGCTTGATCATTCACAGTGAACCTGTAAATTAAACTTTTTAAATTTTGTGTAATTCAGTCTTCCCAAACTTGCTGGACAATATAAGGGGTCTTCTTTTTTACAGCACCACTGTTAATATCTGTGGATCTGATGTCCCACGGAACATATGCGTGGGGGTACTTGCTGTAATGTATTTTCTATTTTCACAAGTCTCTGTAAGAAGAGTATTTTATTACTACTTCTGGAATTTAGGAATACCTTAATGATATCTTTCTAATTACATAGTCAACCTGTCACATTTAGTTAGATGATGACATTTATTCATTTATTCACTGAAATTACTACCTATCTTCTCATGTATGGAAATGCATTTTTCGTGAACCACAGCTGCTTATGTGATTTCTAATGACTCATGTAAATTGATAAATGATAGGCACAGTACTTTCTTCGTACCTCATTAAATATTCTGCAGTTAAAAGGCCCAGAATATTTGTAATCTGTATTTGATTATCCACTGATTTTTAACTGATTTTGAAAAAAAATTACAGTGACTCTAAGTTTTTCATTTTTAGTTTTTTTGGAGTGCATAATTACCTAACACTGTCAAAGTACTTGCCTGAAGTTTGTCTCCAGAAAAAACTATGATTTCTACAGATATTCTTTTAGAGACACAGAGTATAAAATTATTTGCTACCTGACTCTGCTTTAAATATTTAATCGTTTATGACAAGTAGTAGATGTTTCTTATGTGTTATTTTTGCTACTCTTTGTATTGACAATAGATGGAAATAAGAAATGGGGCCTTTTATAGTGGCCAGTTGGAAAGAGTCTTCCATTCCTTACTGCCTTCCCTCACTCTATACAGAAGTTGTAAAGGATGATCTACTGAAACAGGTAGCTGTGTGGACACAGAAAGGAACAGACACTACTTGGTGTCTCAGGTGAGGTGCACTGAGAGCCAAACCTAGCACAAGTGAGTGGACATGCCCTTGGAGCACCCTCCTTTTAGGACTGGCATAGATAGGGATCTGGGCAAAAGAAACCAAATGTCAGCAGTGAGGAGCAGAGTAGGATAGATGGTGGAGGGGCAGAATCCGATCGCATTCAGCTCTAAGGTTAAGGAGGAGAGGCAGCAGCCTGACCACATCAGGTTTTCTTCCATGAGGTGCAAGTCTGGCCATGCTTCTCTTTGAATTGCATATGTCCTGACTACCTGAGGGGTTCATGGTGAAAAAAAATCCCAACCTTAAAGAACCTTGTTCAAAGTATTATGCTGGCTTTTCCATTTATCTAAACATTGGGACTCTAAGATAATTCTAATTTTATTTAGGAATAATGGAATGTAGAATAACTTCTATTTTCAGTCGGTGTGATATTACACTGTGAATTTAACTTTTCCTTTACTTTGGGCCATATTGAATCCTGAGGACTTCCATCCAAACTAAATTTCTCTGAATAAGTTCATTGTGTTTGTCTATTGTTTTTTAAAAAATTTTTTTTTGGTATAGTCACTGAGAATTAATCTTTATCAATTACTGTATTTAAGGCCTACCATATTTCATTTTATTTTTTCCCCTGAAAAAGTGGGTAAACACATCTCATTCTGTAGTATTTCTTTTTGTTTTGTTTGTTTGCACAGTACTTTATTCAATTTTAATTCTTCCTAATCAGTTTGTCCAATAATAAAATTGCTTCAGCCTGTCTCTGTCAGTATCTTGCTGTTTTTTTTTTTTTTTTTACCTAATCCTAATATAGTAAAAAATTAGATTTCCTCTTACCACTGACATGAGAATTCCTTGTTTGCCCCTCTATGCATTTTGCACTCTATTTTCAATAGCCCAAGAAACAGCTATGTAGGTGAAAGGTCTTTTGTTAAAAAGAAGGAAATTAAGCAGCCATTTCTCATTTCCTTCTTTGACCAGCACCTGTAAGCAAGTGGTCTATGCTTTAGTTTTTTCTATTTACATTGTTTTAAAAGAATCAATTATTGTTTTAGAGAATGTACCTTTTAGAAAAATGTACACAAGAATAATAAAAAAAATCTTCAAAATTGTGCATAAAGCATGTTGTTTCTTAAATCAGATTGTAAAGTTTGAACAGTTGCCTTCATCTGCATTGCTTACAGCTAATTTCTGTATGGACTTTCAGGTATTCTGCTGTCATTACTAATAAAATTAAATAGTGTATATGGTAGAACTTTCAAGGATTGTTTGATTTTGTTAGGCACTAGTTTTGATCAATATAGAGTATTGTGAAATATTATTTAAAACATTTCGTTATGCATACCGAGCTTTAGTTAATTATCAAAAGGGAAAGCATGTAAAATTACTAAAGTTGTTTTTGTGGAGTGCAGATTCCTACTAAGAATAAAATTTAGCAGAGAAGTGATATTCAAATGCCGTTGACACTATGAAAGTAAATTATTTGGTTTCATATAAACAATATTTAAATAAGGCTTCCAGAGTCTTTCATGACCTTCATAAATAATGAGAAATATATACATGCATGTATTAATAATCATATAGCTTTCTTTTCCCAGTTTTCTTTTTATGAATTCAGTGGTTAAATACACATACTTATTTAAAGAATATAGAACTCACATATTTTACTTTAATTTTTAAATTGATTGCTATTAAAATAATTCTGTTTTCCACAATCATGCAATTGTTACATGACTTAATTAGCATTACGATAATTATATTGTCTTGTGGGAGAGATGTGTTTTTTTAATTTAAATTGTTTTGCTCTTATATTCAGCATTTTACATTTCTCTTAAATGGTGACTCATTGTTAAAAAAAAAACAGTCCAATTTCATAGACATTTTCTTTTGTATAACAGTATAAGAATGGCTAGGAATTTAGTAGCTTTTCTGTACATCAGTGGAATAAAAAACTTCGTTAAGAAATCTTTTGAGGGACGCCTGGGTGGCTCAGTCGGTTAAGCATCCGACTTCAGCTCAGGTCATGATCTCACGGCTTGTGAGTTCGAGCCCCGCGTCAGACTCTGTGCTGACAGCTCAGAGCCTGGAGCTTCTTCAGATTCTGTGTATTTCTCTCTCTCTCTGCCCCTCCCCTGTTCATACTCTGTCTCTCTCTGTCTCTCAAAAATAAATAAACATTAAAAAAAAAAAAAGTCTTTTGAATTGCTCCTAGAAAGAATAAGAGCATTTGAACTCTCTATGTGCTCCAAGATGAACAGATTAATTCTCCTTTCAGTCCTGCAAGCCTAGGAATTTGTGTTTCTTATATCCCTCTTGTACTTTTAGCCATTTATATGAGTCAAATTTCTGTTGTTGATGCTTTTTGGTTGAGCCCAACCAGGTTAGTCCTGCACCATTCTACCATCATTGGTCTCCCTGCAGTTCCAGGGAGGGGTATGACTGCATGACTGGTGCACTTCGTTGAGTAAGAGTGGAGATCGTTGGTTATTGCCCCAGGAACTACTGTTCTGACTATGGCATAGCCTTATGAATCTCTTATATTCTTTTAGGTACAAGAAGATCACGAAGGCCAGGCCAGGCTTAAGAGGACGGCAGGTTCACTCTGCCTCCAAATGGGGAGAGTGGCAAAATCACATTAAAGCAATGATGGGACGGGAGTATTCTTACAGCCATCTTTGGAAAATGTAATTTGCCATGATAGGTTATCCTAAGTGTCTTGAATTTCATTCTCTAGGTGATTGAGAGTTACTGATAGTATTAGTTGGAAGGAAACAGAGTACTTCTTTAAAGAGATAGACTCCTTCCAGTAATTTACCTAACTTATCTTGATGGAATGCCATATTTACATTCAGCCATCAACCAGACATCAGCCCTTTGGCTATTTGAATACAATTCTCATCAAATATCTGCTTTTATTAAGTAAAAACATTTCACAATGTATCAGCAAATTGGGCATCTTCCATTGGAGATGTTTTGAATTGTTTATAAAACTTAAATGATCTTATAAATAGTCCAGGGATTATAAAAATACCATAAAATATTGTCATTTTTTTAAACCAGGCTCCATGCCCAATGTGGGGCTTGAACTTACAACCCCAAGACCAGGAGTCATATGCTCTAATGACTGAGCCAGCCAGGCAAGCTGTCATTTTGAATTCCTACATATTCACTGCAAACAGCCCAAGTATTGAAGCTTTCTCTGAAATCAGCTGTATTTGTTTGGATTGTCAGATATGTTAATATACAAATTAGTTGTGTTTATTTATTTTCTTTTTAAATTGAAGCATAATTAACATACAGTGTTAAATTAGTTTCAGGTGTATGATATAATGATTTTGCAATTTTATATATTACTCAGTGCTCATCAAGCTAAGTGTATTCTTGATCCCCTTTATCTATCCCCCCCCCCCCCATTTTCTCTCTGGCAACCACCAGTTTGTTCTCTGTATTTAACAGTCTATTGTTTTCTGTCTCTTCTTTCTTTGTTCATTTGCTTTGTTTGTTAAACTACACATGTGAATAAAATCATATGTAATTTGTTTTTCTCTGATTGACTTATTTCACTTAGCATTATACCCTCTAGGTGCATCAATGTTGTAAATGGCAAGAGCTCATCCTTTTATATCGCTGAGTAATATTCCATTGTGTGTGTGTAACAGTTTCTCACACACACACACACACACACACACACACACACACACACACATTGTATATATTCCTGTGGTGTGTCTGTATGTGTGTGTGTACACATCTTTATCCATTCATCTATTGATGGACACTTGGGTTGCTTCCATGTCTTGCCTATTGTAAATAATGCTGTAATAAGCATAAGGATGCGTATCTTTTTGAATTCATGTTTTTTGTTTTCTTTGGTTAAATACCCAGTAGTGCAATTACTAGATCATATGGTATTTTTATTTTAAACTTTTTTGAGGAACCTCCATACTATTTTCCAGAGTGGTTATATCCATTTATATTCCCACTAACAATACATGATGGTTCCCTTTTCCACACATCCTTGCTAACAATTGTTACTTCTTTTTTGATTCTGGCTGTTGTGACTGGTGTGACGTGATGCCTCAGTGTGGTTTTGATTCACATTTCCTGGACAATTAGTGAAGTTGAGCATCTTTTCATGTGTATGTTGGCCATCTGCATATCTTCTTTGGAAAAATGTCTATTCAGGTCTTTTGCCCTTTTTTTAATTGGATTATTTTTTTGGTGTTGTTTAAGTTTTTTATATATTTTGGATATTAATCCCTTACTGGGATATATCATTTGTAAATATCTTCTTCCATTCAGTAGGTTGCATTTTTGCTTTGTTGATGGTTTTCTTTGTTGTGCAGAAGCTTTTTATTTTGCTTGGTTTCCCTTGCCTGAGGAGTCATATCTAGAAAAATGTTTCTACACCAAATGTCAAAGAAATTATTGCTTAGGTTTTCTTCTAGGAGTTTAATGGTTTCAGGTCTTACAGTTAGGTTTTTAATCCATTTTGAGTTTGTTTTAGTGCATGGTGTAAGAAAGTGGTCCAATTTCATTCTTTCACACATTTGTATAGTTTTTCCAGTGCCAGTTGTTGAAGAGGTGGTCTTTTCCCCATTAAATATTCTTGCCTCCTTTGTCATAGTTTAATTGACCTTATAAGCATGGGTTTATTTCTGGGCTCCCTATTCTGTTCTTTTGATCTATGTGTCTATTTTTGTGTCAGTACTATACTGTTTTGACTATCATATTAGATCATGATATCATACCTTGATATCTGGAATTGTGATATCTATAGCTTTGTTCTTTCTGATGATTGCTTTAGCTATCTGATGTCTTCTGTGGTTTCATAAACATTTTAGGATTATTTGTTTTAGTTCTGTGAAATATGTTGTTGACAGGATTTCATTAAATCTGTAGATTTCTTTGGGTAGTATCAACATTTTAACAATATGGATTCTTCCGATCCACGAGCATGGAGTATCTTTCCATTTATTTGTGTCACCCTCAATTTCTTTCATCAATATTTTATGGGTTTTGAAGTACACGTCTTCTACGTCCTTGGTTAAGTCCTGTTCCTAGGTATTTTATTCTTTTTGGCGGAATTGTAAATGGGGTTGTTTTCTTAATTTCTCTATTTGCTGTTTCACTATTAGTGTATAGAAATGCAACAGATTTCTGTATATTAATTTTGTATCCTGTGACTTCATTGATTTTATTTCATTTAGTTGTATTTATTTAAATATGTGATGGCAATGAATGCAGTTGAGTCTCTAATACAGCATTTTCATTAGAAATATTTTTAATACCACTGAACATTTAAAAAGTTGCTAATTCCATCTTAAGTGACTTTATACTTTTTATTTTATTTATGTCTACTGTCTTTATGTTATATCACTAAAAAAAAGAGAGAAACCTTATATAGTTAAATGCATTTTTGGAGGATTGACTTTTTTATAGGAACACACAAAAAAGGTGAAGAGCAGTTTTAATCTTGAATAAACTGTATTAAGTATTTAATCTTATTAGAAAGTTGTTTACCAAAAATTAACTGAAAATTAAATGACTTAACTGGAAATTAATGATATTGGAGAGTTTTGAATTCTTAAGTCCAAAAGAGTGTGAATATACAGAGTATGTCTGACAGTGACAAGTGCCGAGAAAAGTAGAGCAGGATGAGGAGAAATGGGAGTGCAGAAGAGTGGTTGCATTTTTATATAAGATGTTCGGGAAGGTCTTTCTGAGGTGACAGACATTTGAGTGGAGATCTTTGGGCAGCAAATCTGTGAGAAGGATATTTCAGACAAAGAAAATATAAAGTGAAAAACCCTCCTGGCAGGCAGAAACTGTCTGTAGCAGAGTGGCCTCATGAGAAATGAGGCCCAATAGGTGTACAGGGGAAATTAGATTATGAAGGCCTTTGTAAGGACTTTGGTTTTTATTCTGTTTGATACAGGAAAGGACTTGAATGCTTTTTTTTTTTTTAAAGTTTATTTATTTATTTATTATTTTTTTTTTTTTATTTTTTTTTAACATTTTTTATTTATTTTTGGGACAGAGAGAGACAGAGCATGAACGGGGGAGGGGCAGAGAGAGAGGGAGACACAGAATCGGAAACAGGCTCCAGGCTCCGAGCCATCAGCCCAGAGCCTGATGCGGGGCTCGAACTCACGGACCGCGAGATCGTGACCTGGCTGAAGTCGGACGCTTAACGGACTGCGCCACCCAGGCGCCCCAAAGTTTATTTATTTATTTTGAGAGAGAGAGGGAGAAAGCTCAAGCAGGGGAGCGGCAGAGGGAGAGGGAGAGAGAGAATCCCAAGTAGGCTCTGTGCTGTCAGTGTGGAGCTTGACGAGGGGCTCAAACTCACAAACTGTGAGATAATGACTTGAGTCTAAACCAAGAGTTGGACGCTTAACCAGCTGAGCCACCCAGGCACTCCAGGACTTGAATGTTTTTAAGAGGAGTGAGAAGATCTAACTGAGTACTTATTTAGCACATGTACCCTGGCATCAGTCTGGAAGTGTCCTTGTGGGATGGTGATTAGGAGAATGCTTTGATGAGATTGAGAGCAGTGGCAATAGAATCATACCGAATTGCTGAAGGATTGATGTGAGGTATGAGAGAAAGGCCTCAGGGATGACTGGTTAATAGGCTGGGCTGCAAAAATGAATTTGCCATTTACTGAGATGGAGAGCTTTGTGAGATGAGCAGGTATTTGGGAAAAACCAGGTGTTTTACTTAGGGACGTTTAGGTTGAGAGAGCTATTAAATGTCCAAATGGAATTTTGAGTAGGCTGTAGAGTATGTGAATCTGGATTTCAGAGGCTAGGTCTAGGATTCAAATGCAGATTTGAGAGTACACACTATGTAACTGTCATTTAAAGGGTGGGGTTAGGTGAGATCACTTGGCAAGGGGTATACATAAGAAAGAGGAGAGGTCCAAGAACTGAACTCTAAGGAGTGTGCATATGTGGAGATTGTGGAGGTGATGAGGAAGAACTAGCAAGTACAGTAGGAAATAGAAGCCAAGGAGGGAGCAAGAGAACCAATAGTGTGCTGGACTGGAAGTCAAGAAAAGAAAGAGATTAGTCAGGAAGGAGATTAGTCAACCCTGACAAATGCTGCTGATAGGTCTTAACTAAGATGAGAATTGAATTTAACAGTAGTCTTAGCAGTATAGAGATCATCCATTACATTGGCAAAAGCAGCTTTGAAATTATGGCGATTAAAAAAACAAAACCCTGGAATATGTTTAAGAGAAAATGGGAGAAACAGACTTGGAGACAGCAAATATGAGCAGCTCTTGAGAAGTTTTGCTACAAAAAGGGGAAGAATAATAGGGCACTTGCTAGATAGAGGCAGTGATTAAAGGATTTTTGTTCATTTGTTTTTAAGACTGAATACATTATGTATGTAGGGAATAATTTGATGGAATAATCCAGGAAAGTAGATAAAATTTAACGGTGTAGTTAAGAAAAAGCACAATTATTGCTAGAGTAAGGTCATTGAATAGCTGAGAGGGAAGGGAACACGTTGCAAATATGGAAGAATTGACCTTGGATAGGCACATGAAGTTTTTATGCCAGTAATAGGGAGGAAGGAGAACTTTATGGGTACAAGGGCAAGTGGGTTGGAAATATTGGGCTGGAAGTCAGGGGAAGTTCTTTTCAAAATGCTTCTGTTTTTAGTGAGAGACAAATCTGAGAGTGAGGCTGTAGGAGAAGGTATTCAAGGTTTGAAAAGGTATGAATATATTGTCTAGGTGAATTGGAGAGGGACGGACAAATAGGACTGCTGGAGAGCACCCAGGAACACACTGGACAATAAAGCCAATGAGTCTGAGACAGAGTCAGTTTGCATAGTGGTCAATAAATATTTGTTCACAAAAGTGAATGAATTGTGGATTTCCCAGTTCTTTTAATAGCATCCAGTCATACGGCTGCTAGATCATTACAATAGAAAGCAGATATATTTCTTAAAGAAGAACATTACTTTGGAAGATCCAGCCAAGTCAGTGGATTTGATAAATAGCAAAAACACCATCAGAATTATTACTCATTCAGTCTTGGGTGAAGTAAACTGTGATATTTGAACTATCACATAGGCTTGAAATAATGGACTTTAGAGATAATCTTTAGAACATTTTCCTAATTTTATAAATGAAGAAACTGAAGTCTAGAGAGATTGAAGGAATCCCTTATCTTCTTTGAATCTTACATTATCTTTTACAGAGAAGTTTGAATATTGTAATAAGTATGCTCTCCAGGAATGTTACATTTTATTCTAGTTTTACTGTTTCTAATAGGGCATTCCTGCTTGGTTTTTCAATTTGTGTTTGATTGCACAGTTATGTAAATTCTTTTTGACAGATTTATTATTAAGGGGAGAAAGATGAGTAAGAATCCTGGTTTGAAAAGCTCATTAATTTTAAAGAAATGTGTCGTGAATTAATGTTTTGAGTGCTATATTTTTCTTTTTACATTATTTCTCCTGGATGAATAGAATTCTGTCAAAGAAATAGGTTACTTAAAAGTGATTATATAGGAGTTATATAAAAATTCTTAAAAGCAGGTACATTCTATTCCCAAGAAATAGATTGAATGTGATACTCAGCTAGTGAAGCATTATCATTAACAGTACAATATTATGTTGTAGCCCTTCTTTACAAAGCTAGCTATAAAAATGTTTTCTTTTTAAAGCATTTTCAGTGTCTTTCACTTGAGTGGGCGTTTAGTAAATGAAAGTTCTTTCATTGTGTGTGTGTGTATATATATATATATATTTTTTTTTTCTTTAGGCTTACTGACTGGGAAAATGATGTTCTTGGCCTACTTATTTATACAAAATATAACTAGTTACGTTCTACTTTTAGCATAGTAGCAAATTTAATGATAGGTGAGTCAACAATCACTATACAGACTTCAACATAAGTTGACTTTCCTGAAGTTCAGGACAAAGACAGTTGATTTCAGTTGAAAAATATGCAGTAATAGTTCTGCATGCCCACTTTCAAAAATCAATGTTCTGGCTTCTTGAATAGCAAATACACATTTTAAAAGTATGTTTATAGAGTAGAACACGTCAAAGTTTCCTAACTACTAACTTTAAAAATATTATCTCTGTTAGTGTAGGTGGTAGTTAGGGAAGCCTTAAACTCCTCACTTTTTTGTGTTCTATTTGACAGAGGAAATAGACATAGATACTGGTGGTCAAATGTGGTTCAAAGGGTCTCCTTTAATAATAGGCCAGGCACCTTCCAGTTAATTTCCAAAATATAGAACTTTCTGCAAAAGTACAATGGAAAATGTGACTTTTTAAAAAGTGTTGTTTTTTTTTTTTTAATGAAACAAATCCAAAAGATGTACAGTCAGGCTCAAGTTGTACAGTTCACAAGCATGGAGGTTATAGTGAAAGTCTGTAACTCTTACCCCAGATATAATCTTTGAGATTACTTCACTATGGAAGCATGGTTCAACTGCTTTTACTACATGGGAACATGAAGCAGGTGAGAGGGCAGGGGCGGTGATGGGAGGCTGCTCAGGAATGGGGTGCTGCAGGTTCAGAAGACAGAGGCTGTGGAATGTGTGTGGATGTGTGTGTGTGTGTGTGCGTGCGCACATGCGTGTGTTGTATGGATAATATTTAATGAATTACACCCACCCATTTGTAAAAAATTCTGATGGATAAAATGTTTACCTTTATTCCCTGAAGAGATAAAATTAAGTTGATAGAAAGGAACGGAACTTTGTTCCCAGCACAGACCTTTGCTACTCAAATGTGAGGTGGACCTTGGATTAGCAGCACCTGCACCACCTGAAAGCTTGTTAGAAATGCAGCATTTCAGGCTCCATCCCTGACATGCTGAATCATATGTGCTTTCTAGCAGAGCCTTCTCCACGATGAGGTGACTGGTTTGTCAATTACATTTCAGAAGCACTTGTCTAGAAACCAGATGTGTTGCTATATATTCCTTCTTTTGTGAAGTAAGACATAATATAAGGAAAGAGTAGAAGGATCTCTACTTACAGTTGGAGTTCATACTCTTTTATCATCAAGTGTTTAGTGTTTTTAAAATTAGCCCAAGAGATTCCAGGCAAGGAGGTGTTTTGAGATTGTTCAACCACAAAACTGCAACAATTCAGATCATCTCATTTTTCAGATCTGCATGTTAGAATTTCATCTAAGATATCATTTGTAAAAGAGATATCTGCTGCTAAATTAAAAAAAAAGTTTTAGAGACAAAAAGGGAAAAGTATTAAACTTATTATGAGGCTTTAATTATCTGGCTTTGATTATCTAGCTAACTAGCTTTATAGTAAGGGCAGGTGGTAACCTCACAGGGTCTTGATTTTTTTCAGGAATAGTTTGCTATATATGGGCTGGAACACATTTGAATAAATAAAAATTGAGTAGTATACCTAGAGTGTAGGATGTCTGTCAATGTGTTTGTATGGTGGTACTGATGGGAAAGGGGGTTATATTGGTGAGATGCGATGTTGCTGATCAAGGGTTTTTATGACCAAGGAAAAGGTTTGGAATTTAGTCTGAGGCCAAGAGGTTATTGAGGGGTTTAGGAAAAAGAGTGAAGTTGGCATTTTAGAAGGCTAATTCTGGCTTTAGTGCGAAGAATATGAGTCAACAAGACCACAGACAGAGACACAAGCTGGAGCCTGTTTGAATAATGTAGGTGAGAATGATAACGTGAGCTAGAGATGTAGATGTGGGGATGGGGGAAATGAACAATTTGGGAAGAAAAATCTATAGGATGCAATGACTGATTGTTGAGGGTTGATGAGAAATAAGTTGTTGTCCCTAATTCCTATGTCTTGGGCCTTAAGAACATAATTGGAAATATAGGAGGAGTAGGTCTGGCAGGACTTGATTGATTCTGTTTTTATCAAGTTACTTTTTTTTAGATTGAACATCAATTGCAGGTTTCTGGTAAACCAGGTATTCATTCCTTAAACATTTAATTCTTTTGAGATTATCGTACTTTCTGTATAATTTTTGTCATTACTCTAATTTTTATATGTATGTTGATGCCTTCAAATCTACATCCTTGGTCTAGATTACTCACCCAAACTCCAGTCACAAATGCACTTATGAGCTTAAATTATTTTCAATAAAAATTATGTTTTGCTATTCATTGGAAATAGAAGTGGGGATTCTTCAGGTCCTGCTACTTGTATATGATATTTGGATTATTATTCAAATGTATTAGATACTGAGAAACAAAATTATTTTTGGGCAAGGATTATGATGGAACTTACTTTTGTATCTAAAACAACACCTTACAAATACCCCATTCTCAAATACTTAGTGAATTAGACATTGGAAATCTGAAAATAAAATCTGAATCTTTAAATTGCTTCTGTTTATTAGAAGTGAGAAAATGGATCTATGGAAAATCAGCATAATAATGATGAATAAATAAGACAGATGTTATTAAATATTTCTTTGATGCTATTATTTCCTGGTCTGGAGATTACTAAAACCAAGTAGCTCAAAACGTTTGATTGCACCCATTTAGCACATGTATACAATAAAATGAAAGACTATAAACTTCTCCAATGCTTGTGCTCCCATAATATTTTCCTTTTTCTGAATTTATCACTTCTTGTCATTTCCCCCTGCACATGAATATCTGTTTATATTTTTAATTGATTTACTTTTGATTTTGGAAGAAAATATAGATAACTATTAAGGAGATTTAATGTGCTGTGTCTTTTTCAGGGACTTTAGCTATCATTCTTAGAAAGATTTTAATGAAAAGGATTTCTGACAACATAACAAAATAGAAATCAGGTTTGATAGACTTCAGCATGTATGAAGTGTATATCCTGTCTGGAAAAAAAATTCAAGCATTCAATACAGCTGGCACCCTTTCTATATTTGTATCCATCTCTACTAGCTGATCTTGTGTATTTGTGGAGGCAATGACATTGATGAATCACTTTAATTTACCAGGCAACCGACAGTTTGCCGAGACTATCTGTAAGAACCAGCTAGAGCTGGTCCTGATATAGATATGTGTATTGTTACAAAAAAAATGTGAGTGATCATAAGCAATTTAGATGTATCCTTGTTCCACAAATATATAAAAATATATTATTTTTATATCCTCTTGATTTTTATTTTTTCTGATTATTCCTCTCTTTTTACGGAAAAAAATAAATACCTATTTATATAAATATATGCTAGCTTACTTATTTAGTAAAATTAGTTGTTCTATAATTTGGATTTTTAAAATATTGAGGATAATTTTAGAATTAAGGTTGTGTAACATGGAATTGATTTTTAGGAAATAATGTTATCTTTATGCTATTTTATATGCTTTAAAGTAAGAAATCATTATTTTGGCGATAGCCAGTTATGGTATTTTTCACTTAGGTAGACCTTAGTTGAGGAACAGAAAATAGAATGCATGAACTCTCAAAGTTTTAAAGAATTTTAATTAGGATGTACCCAATAGTGGTATACGGAAAAAAAAATCTTGGGAACACTGTGGAGAAAAAAGTTAAATGCATATAATATGCAGAAGTGATGTTTCTTGATGCTTAGCAGGTATAGAAGTTACATACTTTTGAAATGCATTCAGAGCTAATTTAAATTTAGGTAGACTGTATACCTTGTCCATGATTATGTAGTACTCTTACAGAATTTTTAAAATTTAAAATTCAGCGTATTTATACAGAATCTATCATATGCCAAGACCTGTACCAGACAACTTCACATGTAAACAGTGTATTAGGCATTATATTAAAATACACAGAAGCATCTGATGTCCACTGACTGTCTTTTGTTGTCACTTGTTGATCCCTGAAGTTCTGATCAAAACTTAAAAATTTATCATTATTAAAATATATATATAATTAAATTCCTGGGAGTTGTTCCTTAAGTCTTCTTAAATGTTTATAGTGTGGTATGAATGATTATACTGTCTTCTGTAAGTAGGCTTTGATGGAAGACATAGAAATGATTTTAGAGGTCTTGGCTATTTGAACAGAACCAATAGAGGACAAGAAATAAGAGCCAAATGATGAAGAGTTGTTTATTTGTTTTGCCTACATTACATATCAAGTAGGACTTATCCTGACTGCTTTTACTATGGTTAATTGAAAAAATAACTAAATCAAAGTCATATCAAAACCCCTAAGTTCTTCTTTTTTTTTCTTCTATTCTAAGAATGACTTCTATGTTTACTCTTTTTTTTTAAATTTTTTCTTTTTTTAAATGTTTGTTTTTGAGAGAGAGACAGACAGACAGAATGTGAGCAGGGGACAGATAAAGAGGGAGGGACACACAGAATCCAAAGCAGGTTCCAGGCTCCTAGTTGTCAGCACAGAGCCCGATTTAGGGTTTGAACTCACGAGTGGTGAGATCTTGACCTGAGCCAAAGTCGGAAGCTTAATTGAACCACTCAGGCTCCCCATGTTTACTCTTATGACAGTAATGTGAGCACACCAAAACATTAAAGAGTGAATTTCTTAGGCTAGTGTAACAAAGTACATAGGTCCATGGGAATGATTTTTGAGCTGGATATATTCATGAGAAATAATCCTGAGTTAACAGAGAAAGATGTGAGTAGCTTTGTGAAATCCCTAGATCAGAAAAGTCTTATTGCCGGTATTTTTGTGTGTTTTCACATTTTCTGCCACAGCCCTTTGTGGCAAGGTGGAAACTAGTTTTATGTTTTGGCAGGGAAAGGTAACACACCTGATTTACCTACTTAGAAAAGGACATTGTGTGCATTCAATAGGTTTTTGGCGCTTAAAAAAATATTTACAAAGCATATTCTAAGCATTGTCTGAAATTTCAATTATGACTTTTCCTATCAAGTTAAGGAAACCTCCCTCCCTAGTTTTGTGAACAGTCTATCCAATTGGGTCTTTCAGTCCCAAGAAAGCTTGAACATTCATCACCTTCTTTTATTATTGAGGTCTGTGGGCTTGGGCTTGGGGTAGATGATAGTGACAAAAAGTATATAAAATTTTATTTAAAATAGTATAATTTTAGTTTATTTTAATAAGTGAATTGGTCCACCATGTTGTTACCCTAGTCTGATTTCTTTTTATTTAGTTACTTTCCCAACAAATGGGCAAATGCCAGATTTGGGTAATAGAGGGCCACAGGCAGAATATAAACTATATCCATAATAGATAGGGTAACTTTAAAAAATACTGTTCAAACAGGAACACTTTGAACGTGAAAGGGGGCATTGTTTATAATAAAGCTGGAACAACATCTAAAAACTAAGACTGTTTCAAGCAAACTGGGACATATGGTTACCCTAAAAATAGAGTTAATGTAATTATTGAGACTAATGCTAGATGACTGAAGCCTCATTTTACTGAGCATTGATGGTCAGGTGAATGAATAAGCAACCCTGGGTTAAATGCACAGGGTTAGACAGACATGTCCTGTATTTGGGCAGGTACATATATAAGTGGGATCCTCCTAGGACCTTCTTTTCCTAAAAGGGTGTCTTAGTTTTGATTAGCATATTAAAAGAGAGACCTGCATAAAAGATTTGGAAATTAAAATATACTTTGATCCATTCTAACCTTTTGTGCTCCTGTAATTAATTTTCCTTACTTCTCTCTCACCTCATAATTCATGCCACCACATTTAAACATTCATCTTTGTTGGTAGTAGGAGTTATGTGTACAGTTCAGGGGATGAATTGTTTTAACAGTATTGCTTCTGTTCTTAACGGCAAGTTTGGGCTTGTCTGGGTTTAGGTGTTGTTTTGAAAATTTGGCTTAAGCATATTGTTTCCAAATGAAAATATGGGAATTGGGACAAGGGAACAGATCATAGAACTCAAAAATACTGTTTATATTGGTATTTACTTTCAAAGTCCTCTTTGTCCCTTTATTACTCATTTAAAAATATTTAATTTGCTTTTCTTTGTATATTTTAATATCTTCCTTTTTAATATATTTTATATTTATATGAATACCTTCTATACTTATTTCATGTTAGTATTCTTATGAAAACATGCTGTCTGTGTTTTTTTCGATTGAAGTTTTTATTGAGTTAATTGTAGCTTCATATGCAGTTGATACAGAAATTCCGTGACTCTTTTGCCCAATTCTGCTCCCCCACGTCACAATGCTAACATCTTGTTTTAATTCAGTAATGCATCCAGGGTATTTTTGTTGTATAATCCACGAATCTTACTCAGATTTCACCAGTTTTGTACTCGTGTGTGTGTGTGTGTGTGTGTATGTGTGTGTGTGTGTTGTTGTTTAGGTATACACATTTTTTTTTCATATGTGTAGGTTGGTCAAGATCCTGAATAATTCCATCACCGCAAGATCCATAAGTTGCCCTTATAGAGCTGTATTCACCTCCCTTCTATCCACCTACCCCATCCTTAACCTAGGGAAATCACTAATACATTCTTCATTTTCAAACTCTTGTCATTTCTAAAATGTTATATTAATAGAATAATACATTAATACCTTTCTGGATTGACTTTCTCTGTGTTTAAAACAAGTCATAATTATTTATCATTATATATTTTGGTCATAAGACTTTAAGAATGTGATAAAAGACAATGTTTATTTCAAAGTATTTATTAGAGATGCAGGATGAAATAATATTTCTCTATATTTTAGCATATGTGGAAATAACTCTTCATTATTTGTATTAATGGAAGGAGCTGAGAGTCATTTAAGTAGTTAACAATACTATGGCCTACAAACAAGATGTATATGACTGTGGGTCACAAAAATACTGATTGCATTGATTTTTAACATGAGAGATTCATGTGGACATTGATCACTGGAATATAATATAGACTAGGTATTCTCAAGGATGTCACAACTAGAGAGAAAAGTGGATTTAGAGTCAGAACAGTTCATTATCTTGAGCTTGGTTTATTACCTTGAAAGACTTATATGGCAGGGAGTGTGTGAAATGTGAACACAATTAATACAGTGACTTTAGTGACATTATTTTGGATCTAGAAGAAACCATATAACTAAAATCTCAGTATTGCATTTAATATGGCATAGGTAGATGGAGCTTGTGCAGTTGTAGGCCCCAAATTATAGACTGTCTTTTATATGGTTTCTCAACCTATTGTCTGATGAGAAAGGAAATAAAAAAAATTAGTATTCCTTGGCTATTATCAAAAAGAGATAACAAATGCTGGGGAGGACATAGAGAAAAGAGAACTCTTGTGCATTGTTAGAGGGAATTGATAAAGCCACTATAGAAAGCAGTGTAGAGGTTTCTCAAAAAAAATAGAATTATGATATGATCTGGCAATCTCACTTCTGCGTATATATCTGAAGGAAATTGAATCATTATCTCAATCTGCATACCTATGTTTTTGCAACATTATTCACAATAGCCAAGACATGGACATGGAAACAACTTAAGTATCCATTGATGGATGTATAGATGAAGATGTGATCTCTGTCTCTATCGCTGTCTATATACACACATACACAATAGAAAACAGCTATGAAAAAGAAAATATGACTATTTGTGATAACATGTTGGACTTTGAGGGCATTGTGCCAAATGAAATAAGTCAGAAAAAAACAAATACTGTACGATCACACTTATATGTGAAATCTAATAAGGCTGAACTCATACAAACAGAGTAAAATGATGGTAGCCAGAGCCTGGGGGTGGGAGACATGCAGAGATGTTGGTCAAAGCACACTAACTTCCAGTTGTAAGATGAATAGGTGCTAGGGATATAATGCACAGCATGGTGATTATAGTTGACAATACTGTATTACATACTTGAAAGTTGCTAAGAGAGTAAATCTTAAATGTTTTATGAAAAATGTTAATTAGGTGAGGTAATGGTGGTGTTAACTAACATTTAATCTAATTATATCACAATATATATACCTTGAATCAACACGTAATACACTTTAAACTTATACAGTGGTATATGTTGATTTTATCATAATAAATGCTAGAAGAGAAGGAAAAGACAAAAATAATCCAAAATTAATATTCTTGAGTTAAGTAATTGGTAAGTTGCTCTTTGTGAATATATATTATCCTAGTATTAAAAAAAACACATTTATTTATTTATTTATTTATTTATTTATTTATTTATTTGAGATAGGTTGGAATTTCTGGGTAGCAGCATCATGAATATCTTACTCATAAGGGATACTGTATTTAGCTATGTGCCTAACACAGTTAATCAGTTTGAGTTCCTGTAGAGCTCCAGCATTCATTAGAAAATACAGAAAAAAGGCAGACTCTTGAGGCTGATCTATTACAATGGGATTGTCAGGATTTGCATTTTTGTTCACTTTTTTTTATTGTACTGTTTTTTTTCTGTTTACATTATTTTGTGGGATGTCAGCATCACCTTACAAATATTTGAAGTGATTTTAAAGATACTCTTATTAAAATAGTGGTTGCAATGGATTGTTCAAGGTGTTGCATTGTTTGATGAAAATAGGCTTGAGTTAACAACCTCTGGCTCCAATGAAAGTGGTCTTTGTAGGAGGAAATTTTTAGTATAGTTTCATTATCATCTGTGTTTAATCATTTGCTATTTTGGTCTACTATAACATATTTCTCTTAATTAAAAAAATATTTCTGAAAAGATGATGACAATATACAGCACATACAACGATTAATGAATGAAATGCATAATGTGTTTATATATTCACGAGGAGGGAGTTTTTGTCTTTCTCACAGCTATGTGTATTGTTTGGCAAGTAATAGACACTCAACACAGAATTTTTTAAATTGACAAGTGATAGTATTTGTAATTTGTATATTTAAAATTGATACAGAGGGCTATTGCCAATTTTAGTATTCAAAAGGCTCAGAGGTATAAAAACAGTTAGGAGGATCTTAATGAGCCTACCTCTTATTAGTATACTTGCAGATGAGTGAATTTCCCAAGGACACCAGGAGCTTCTAGTCACTGTCTTGTATATTTAAGAAGCCCTCAAAAGTTCAGTATGCAGGCCCTCAGAACTCTCCCATACACATAATTTTCTAGTATAAGACAAGCCATGGTCCTGCCAAATTTGATTTGACTTCCCCTGCTTCTGCTCTTTAATAACTAACTTGTCGTGAGTTCAAAGTGGCTTTCAAAGAAAAACGAAAAGGAAAAGAAAATCCCAACTAGAAGCCACCACTTGGGAGTAGGGCAGATTTCTATAGCTCCATTACTTTATTTGATACTTATATAAACCTGAAGAGATAGATACTGTATTTTCTACTTGACAGTTGAAAAAAAATGAGACTCATAAAGGCTATGAAACTAGGCCACCGTCATGCATCTAGTAATGCTGGTCTTTGGTTTTATTGCAGTAAAACTCCAAAGCTGTACTTGTAGGTTATTGCTGGATTAGGTTGCAGTACTAAAATACTTTTTTTCCCTTTGCTCCTATCTTTGGTATGGAACCTACTTGTTCTGTTAGGGCCATCCTCACTTTTTGCTCTATTCCTCCCCCCCCCCCCCCCATTTTTGTCTCTTTCCAGTTACTGAAGATTGGTGCTTCAAATGTACTACTGGCTTAATAGCTTTGCCCAGTGGTGGGTTAAATTTAGCTACAGATACTTTGCTGCTGCTCTTATTAAGAGGTTGAATCTATGCATCCTCCTCCTGAATGTAGGAGATGGCTCTGTGACTTGCTTAACCAATATAGTGTGATTTAAGAATGCGATGCCAGTTAATGGCTTGAACTATAAGAGGTTTCTTGGACTCCTGTACTACCATGTAATGTGGTTGACTGTCTTACCAGAGAGCCTGTGAGGTGTGAGAGAGAGATACGTGGTTGAACAGCAGTTGAGATCATCCCAGCTGATGCACAGGGTATGTCAATGAAAACATTTTAGACTTTAACCCAATGTGAGCCTCCAGAGGACTGCTCCTTCATAAGTGACCCTAAGTGATACCAGCCAAACAAACAAACAACCAAAGGAATGAAACAGCCAGGGGGCATATCTTGGATTGTAGAATCATAAGCAAATAAATGATTGTTGTTTTAAGTCACTAAGTTTTGGGGTGTTTTGTTAAGTAAAAAAACAGATATCTGCAATATTTACTCACTTCCAAATTTGTCTTCGTATACTGAAGACTGACTATTATTTTTTGTCATCTCTGTGCTCATTCCAAGATACTGAAACCCTGGCCAAGGTGAGGTTGTAGTTTGGAGAAAATGAATGGATTTGGAATGTTATAACTGGAAATTCAAGTGGGATAAGAAAATAATTTTCAACTGTCCGAAGACTGCTTTGCTAAAAGGGATATAGCTGTTTTTGAGAATTCAAAGAATAGAAGGATGAAACATGATTGGGGAGCCACATATGAATGAATGCATTTAACTTGAAAGTGACGAAGCTTTCCTCACACTGCAATTAAATATGGAACTTTCAGAGGCAGTGGCCTATCAAACCTGGTGTAGGCACCAATGAAAGTAGCATACTCTCCACTGCTGAAGGGCCAGGGTGTTTTGGCCTACCACCTTGTTGAGATGTGTGGCAGTCCTGGAATCAAGCTGCTTGGCCTCCCTTTAGGAAAATACTTGTTCTTCAGCTATGAGAAGTATAGTTAGCCAACAGGTTGAGCTGCAGAACCTTTAGTAAACTCTGCAGCATTCAAGCAAAGGCCGTGTTCTTGAGATCATCTCCCAGCCAGTGGTGACAGCCTGGACATTTCTGTCAGTGCAGGACTCTTCAGACAGGCTATCTGCTCTGGAGCTCCCCATTAGATTCGTCAAGATTTCATAAGGTCTACATTGCATTTCCTGCATTCTCCTTTTGTGCATTCTTCTTCCTACCCTCTTTACTTTCTTTGGATCTCTTTGTGGTCTGAAGTATAGGATCTCTTTGTGGTCTAAAGTTCTCCCCTGCATAATCCTGTTTCTTCCATTTTTAACTTTCAGTTAAAAGGTGTTAGTCCCCAGTGAACGTTGTACTCCTAATTCTGGTTCAACATCTGCTTCTGTTAGGGCTGGATCAAGATGCAGTTGACAGAACTAAACTGACAGATTGGTCAATTGAGAAGAATTTTAAGCTGTCTTCTAACCCTGTAATTCTATAATGTTATGCTCTGTAGTCTAATTGCTCCTAGGCAGAGTTGAATAATCATTTTAAAATTCTAAGCAGTAAGACATAAGATACCTTTTGGGAGTAAAGAAGGCTCCTGTCTAAATTAAAAACTTTGGAAAAATCTGCATTTTCTTCAAAATTGCAAAGATACATTTGTATTGTGGTTCTTAAAATTTAATTCATTTGCTAATATTTGTAATTATCTGGAGTCATTGGAGTCTGCTAAAAGCACAAAAAGATGGAAATACTGTGCATCAGTGTCTAGTAAAAGATATCTATTTAAATTCTTTTTGTAACACACATGTTTTCTGGGCAGCTAACACTAACACTGAAGATGATTGAAGAAGGAAGAGTAGAGGGGCATCTGGGTTGCTTAGTCAGCTAAGTTTTGACTCTTGGTTTTGGCTCAAGTCATGACCTCATGGGTTTGTGAGTTTGAGCTGACAGTGCAGAGATGCTTGGGATTCTCTCTCTCTCTGCCACTGCCCCCCCCGCCGGGGGCGGGGGCGCCGGGGCTCTCTCCATCTCCTCTCAAAATAAATGAAAAGTTTTAAAAAGAAAACAAAAAGAAGAGCAGTAGAAAAACTATCAGACCTGATGCTCTTTATTATAATTTGGAAAATAATCTGTTTTGCTCTTCTCAATATGTGTCTTGTTAATATGAACAGTGAACCCATATTTTGCATAGTTAGCACATAGCCAATAATAAATAATAATCAGTTTTGAAATACAGACACTTAAATTATGTATTTCTGCAGATATATGTGGAATTCTAGGAATTCTAGAGGAAATCAAAATGTCCTGAATTTATTTATTGTTGAGTTGGAATAAAGTTTTTAAAATTTTTTTTATGCTGTTCTAATGTCATTGAACAGAAAACAAATGATGACTTTGAAGGTTTGGAGTTATAAAATTCAGAAAATGTGGTTATTAGGCCAACCTGTGATTCCTAGACCTGAAATAACACAGGTTACACAGGTGTTAAAATAAAAAAAAAAATAAAAAAAAGCAAAAATAACAGCTAAAATATAACATTTCTCTGGGGATGTACATATTCCAAAAGAACTCTCTCATGTTCTTTTGAGGTAACTTGGAATTCCTGAGTACATTGTGTAAGACCTGGTAATAAGACATGGTCCTTGTGGCTCATGGAGGTTTTGATTTGTCTTCTATTTTTATTTTTTTTAATTTGTTTTTAATTTTTAAAATTTTTAAAAGTTTTATTTATTTAAGTAATTCTATACCCAATATGGGGCTCGAGCTCATGACCCCAAGATCAAGAGTTGCATGCTCTTCCAACTGAGTCAGCCAGGTGCCCCTTTACTTATTTTATTTTTTTAAGTAAGCTCTACACCCAGTGTAAAGTTTGAATTCATGATCCTGAGATCAAGCGTTGAATGCTCCACTGCCTGAGCCAGCCAGGCACCCTGTTGTCTTTTATTTTCAAAGTCCCCTTTATTGAACCCCTATCATCTGCCAGGTACTAAAGCTCTCTATGTAAATTATCTCATTAATTATCACAAAAGTCATATTAGCTGGGACTGTTGTTATTTCCATTTTATACATAAGGAATCTGAGGGTTAGAAAGGTAAAATAATTTGACCAATGTCACCGTAGCTCATAAATGGTAGTGCTTGGTTTTTAGCCCAGTCATGGCTGACTGTAAGGTCCATGCTGTCATAAGCTCTGCGTTGTGTAGACTTCTCTATTCTCCTTGCTTTGCTTGCTATCAGTCACTGAGAGCCAAAGTGTCACTGGTTAGCACGGGAAGCACTGCTACTGCTGCTTCTGCTATTGTTGGCCACCTCCACTGCCATCGAGACTTGGCTGCGGATGCTCAAGAAGCAGGGAGATGATGTGCAGGGGGCTGAAGGAACTCTTGCTGCTGCCAGACATGCTGTTATCACTAACTGCACTGCTGCTGTCATTAGTGCTGCTGCCAACACGACCAGCCCTGCTGTTGCCCGTGCCAATGCTACGGATGCCTTGGGCTCTCGGGGTCCCAGGGTGATTCTGTAGACAAGCAGCTGCTTTTCGATTTCACTTGCTCATTACCTGTAGATCCTTTGCCTTAGGACTCAGGCTTAAGTCCATGGAGCCTGGGATAGAAGATGATTGGAGGTATGTTTTATCTTCCGTAGCATCTGGGACACCTGGCCTTGAACCAAACATATGCACCTCAATTCTCGTTTTTCTTCTTTCCTAGAGATTTCTTTTCCTCAGAGGCTCTTTCTTCCTTCTTGCACCCACTAGCCCTGGAAAAATGAGCATAAACACTTGAATCTTAGAATGAACATAATTTAGCCTTAATGTGAAAGCCTTTTTATGTTACGTATTTTAGTTTGAAAAAAATAATAAAAACCACTTAAATTTTATTTTATAATCACGAATACACACTTATCTGTGCAAGAATTGAATCAGGCTAATTTTTAAAGAATTACTGTGTAATTATAAAGAACTTTGCTACCTAGCATGGGTGGTTTCTGTGTGATTTACATTATTTGTACAAAAATAATTTACTAGAGCTCAAAAAGTCAAATTTTTCTTTGAAGTCCTATTGATAATTCATGTAACTCATGTCATAAGGCTTATAAGGACAAGGTGATTTTGTTGGTGAGGGTGATTTCTTTCTTTTTTTTTCTTCTTCTTCTTCTTCTTTTTTTTTTTTTTTTTGTAACTTTTGCTTCCAACACTGACTGGGAGGCAATGTTGTCTCAAAGCTGGAAAATAAGGAAATAGCATGAAAATTTACAAACCCTTACTCATTAAGGATATGGAAAATAAGGAATTTTAACTGGTGGAAAAGAATGTCATGTTGCTGCATTCTTTATCATCTTAACTGAAAGCAAAAGGCTGCTTGATTTCTTTTTTAGTTGAGAAAAGCATATGGGGGGGAAGAGCTATTAGTTCTTTTTTTTTTATTTTTTATTTTTTATTTTTTTTCAATATATGAAATTTATTGTCAAATTGGTTTCCATACAACACCCAGTGCTCATCCCAAAAGGTGCCCTCCTCAATACCCATCACCCACCCTCCCCTCCCTCCCACCCCCCATCAACCCTCAGTTTGTTCTGTTTTTAACAGTCTCTTATGCTTTGGAAGAGCTGTTAGTTCTAAGCCAGAAGCCCTTCCTTTCCTTTCCTTTCCTTTCCTTTCCTTTCCTTTCCTTTCCTTTCCTTTCCTTTCCTTTCCTTTCCTCTCCTCTTTTTTGTCTCTTTCTTTTCTTTCTTTCTTTCTTTCTTTCTTTCTTTCTTTCTTTCTTTCTTTCCTTTTATTGCTTACAAGTAGTGTAACAAGGAAAATATAGTTTTATTAAGATCATGATTAATATCCTCTTTATCAAGGATTACTTATTTTTTTCCTTTAACCATAAAGCAATCAATTTTCTTGCTTGGGTACAATGCAGGTTTATATTTCCATTCCACCTACAATAATAATTGAGAGGGTTTTTTTGTGCATTTTATTTCTAATTAAGAAAATGAAGATTGGTAAATAATACTTAGACATGCATTTCAGACAGAGTGAACTTCTTGGTGTGTGAAATATATGGATTTATAGAATGAATTTGTATCCAAGACTCATCATTTTTCCAGTTAATTGCATGAGGAATATAATTTTATTAACAAATGTAAATATGTGAGTTTTAGAATGCATTTATATATTTAATATTCTGACACATGCATGTTAGGATACTGTGTTTGTATGTGTTTAGTGTTTATTTTTCTTTGTGTTTTTTTTTTCTTAATTTTAAAGTCGGAGTGAAAGCAAAATATGTTAGTATATAACGCATAAAGAATAGTCTAATAATGTTACTGTGTTTAAACATCATACATAGATATGAGTTTTGTTATTTTCTGAGCTACATACCAGAATATATTGTAAAGGACTTTATGGCTAGAATAAAGATCACAAAACAGTGCAAAGAGAAATAAAATAAAGTTGCTTTGCATTTATGATCTTCATTTTTTAGTTTCTAATGAGAATTCATACCTCTCGCATGAAGATGCTAATGTTGTCCTACTGTAGTTAAAATTGTAGAGGAACAGCTTTTAAAGTTTGTAGGATGACAAATGGCATTTATAAGTATTCGTGTTTATGAGTATTTAATATCTTATGTATCAACTATACTTCATGTTTTAATTTCATTTTAACAGTATGTGTGAGAAATGTTTGTGCTATGCTTAGAGACAATTTCCTAGATAGGTTTTTGTTGGTGGTGTTTTGTTTTTGTTTCTTTTTCTGTTGCTCCAGATATGTTTAGGTATATGGTGTTTGAGAGTAGTTGAATTCAGAGTTCATATTTGAGCAGACTGATGGGAATATTTTTCAATAACTTTTTCAAGGAAGTATTAACTACTTTATTATTAAAATAGGTGAAATCATTTTTTTATCCTTACACAACCATAGAAAACTTTAGTTCATAAGTCCTTAGAAAATTAAAACAAAGCAAAACAATGATTCAGAAAATAGTCAAATGAAAACCATAAATTAGGGAGTCTCTAAAAATGGAAATGCTACAGAATGCTACTACAGAGCAGATTTTTTTATGTCTGAATTTATTAACCTGTGAAAGGAGAACTTTTAAATTGAAAATAATGGCAGCACCTTAATTACGGTGATTTTATCGAAAGATTACTACTGCAATAATAAGATGCATTCTAGGTTTCCAGAGCTGAGGCAGCTGTCAAACACCAACATTTTTCCCTGAGAATAGGTTTAGTGTAGTGTTTTTCAAGGACAAGTTGCTCAGCTATTGTCTCAGTGAGCACTGCTAGTTAATATTCAACAGTTTTCTTAATCAAAATTGTGTGTCCTGCTCCCTAGAGTGTTTGTTAAAGTGATTGTATGTTTATCAGAGCCTTCAACAGCAGAAACAGAATATTCCTGGATGAAGTGCTGGTAATGAGAACCTATATTCTCCCAGGTGCTGATAAGAAATGTAAAATGCTGTCAAAATACATTGTTTGTAAAAAAATAATTACTGTAGCTCAAAAAGTCAAACCTTTCTTTGAAGCCCTTGTACTTTATATAACTTCAATTGTTTATCTAGGATAATGGGTAGCAGGGGTATGGTGATATCCTACTATAAACTCCAGGAATGACATGCTAGTGATCAAATAGTCTGGGGGTTTATTAATCATTTCTTCTGTTGGAGGGCCGATTAAGGTTCTTCACAACATGTTTCCTTTAGATTACAGAAAGTTGTTAATGAAGTAAAGCTTGGGGGGGGGCATTTGAGAGCTCAGTCTGGCATTCTACAAATGGTATTGAAAGGTCATGTGGGGAAAACAAGCTTTGCCAAAAGAAAACTAATGCAACAGCTAACATTTTCCATGAAATACTGTGCCCAAGATGCAGGATTTGTTATTCCTTTTGTTTTTAACTTCAGATTATCCTCTAATGCTGGGTGGTACTGCCCTGGACACAGAGCTGTATTTTGGATGTGGCTTTTTCAGTCAAGGGTATTTGCTACCACTTACACACACACACACACACACACACACACACACACTCTCTCTGTCTCTGTCTCTCTCTCTCTCTGTCTCTCTCTGTCTCTCTCTCTCTCCCTCTCTCCCTCTCTCTCTCTTTCTCCCTCTCTCTCAATTTCTAAGAAATAATCAAGGGTACATTGTTTGAAAATGTGATCCCTATAATACTAAGAAGAACATTTGCATCTTATTTGTTTTTCTCTAATGGTGCTCTATGAGGAATGGAGTCTTCTGCAAACAGTTCATTTTAATTATTATGTTGGTTGGATTTTCCTCTAGAATCAAAGCATTCAATAATAAAAACAAATTTTTAGGAATTATTTCACATTACAAAAAGCACACTTTGGACATTAATTAGGAAACAATGCACCTATATCCCATATGAATTAATCTTCCTAAATAACAATCTTTTTGAAGGCTATAGCTGGGAATATTGATCACTTCAGTGGTACTAAGAAAAGTACTGCACTTTATGCATTGATCTGTGACATAGAAAGATGGGTATATTAATGTAAAAGATTGCTGCTACATATTTGAAACTTAAGTCATACTATTTGCTCATATTCATAATCACTCATTTACTTGGTGTTATGTGTAGTCTATTTCTAACTTTACCTCTTCAATAAGTTGATCAATTTCATATTTTTATTCTTAGGTATAGCTTATATTGTTTCAAAATGCATATCACAATCAGGTTAATTTGATACCATGTTTTGGCAGAATTGTGTATCAGTCCAGTCAAGAGGTGGAAGCCATAGTAGGTTAAAAAAGTTTAATATAAAAATTCATTAAACTTTGACAACAGAGTAACTAAGATAGCTAGGAAAACCTATGGTATCCTAGGGCTGAGGGAGTGTACCAAGGAAGGACAAATTTGAAAGGGGTTCAGATCTTTGAAGAAAAGGTGTAATTCATCCCATTGGATAGAAGAGAAGTTTGCGGGTTTGTCTAAGCTTCCAGAGGTGGTCCATGGTCCCTGGACAACTTGGTGGCAGGGAGAGCAGGCGGAGCACCAGCAAAGCTGTGATTTTGTGTCAGAGGCCTTCCTCCCTTCTGCCCCCCTCCATTCTCAAGCCTGTGGTGGGACAGCTGAAGGAGGTTCCGGAGGCACCCAGGCATATAGAGGCAGTTCCATTCCAAGTCTGGTGAGGTTTCCCTTGGAATGGGGCTCAGAAAGATTATTGCCAGGCTGAGGCTGCAAGGTTGCTGAGGAGCTGCATGTTCTGGGCTCCATGCATGGCTAGGGCAGAACCCCACTGAATGTCTTCACAGCTGTATCCAAACTGCTGATCCCCCTGGAGACAGAAACCATGGGAGGACCCCTTTGTCCTTCAGTATCCCTGCAATGTTCTCTATCAGGAAAGCTCAACATCATGCTCATTGTAAAGGAGAAATGCTTAAAGGAATCCCATCTCTGATAACAAAGTATGTATTTATTGAAGGGTACATTTGCAACTGGGAAGCAATTAATTCTGAACTGGCACACACTGCCTCACATTCGGATGCCAGTTGTAGCTATACAGCAAAACTGACAATTCCAATTGCCTTGAGAATATCATGTTGTTTACATGTGCTTTACTTTTAGCCCCTTGTTCTTGTCTTCCCTGATTAGTCACATTATCCTTGCTTTGAGTAGCTGAGCTTAGGACTGTGCTTAATTTTCACTGTATTTTTCAAACACACCAACCCCAGTTCTGTACTGTGGGATGGGAAGTCTGTCTGTATATGCCACTGTATGTATAACCAAATTCTTTAGACTAAGTGTTTGAGCAATCTCAGTGGAAGGAATTCATGGAGTATCAATAAACTCTATTCTAATTAAGACATTTGGATCTCTTTTATAAGAAGGTGAGGAAACTGTTTACCCCTAGAGTCTGCACTAGAAATAGCACACAGTTCATTTGGCAAGGCTAAAGAGCAATATTGATTTTGAGGCACTGAGGAACATGCAAGTGCATAGATCAATTTGTTACTAGTCAGTCATTTTTTTTTTTCTCTGCTATTAGTACAACCATTATTGTGGTTTAGGTGAAAAAAAAGTTATTCTTAGTGACTGCTTCCTGGTGTTCTCTAGGTTCTAATAATTTACATTCATATTCATATACTGTTGTAATCGTGTCAATGAGTTGTCAACTATTATATACTGTGTATATGCAGGAGATAGATATACAGGTGTACAGGTGTCAAATATAGTGTTTAAAAAGATGTATAGTGATTAATAATTCCTAGAATTTTTGCTAGACCATAGAACAATTCTGTTATAAATGGTTTATTCTTTCTTATGTTAAAGGGAAAACAAAATTTTGATGGAAAGTCTATAATATCTTGAGCAGTTTACTTTGGATTTGTAATCTTTCCTCAGAGTCCTCCCTTTCCCCATTTAGGTAAAAGAAAGAAGGAAGGAGAAGGTGGGCATTTTACTATCCATATTAAAAAAATTCCAGCTTGAATAAATCCAACAGATACATTGCTTGCAATTACATTTTTAAAAGCATTGTTGCAGGAACCTGAACACTCTGAAACTAATACTTAAGTACAAATGGTTTATTTGTAGTGTGGAAAATAGGTGGTGCTATAAAAACCATTATGATCCACATCTATAAAATGAGTAATGGAATGATTATAGGGCAAGAAATATGCCTTGGTATGAAATCATTTTCTAAAATCTTCTAACATTAAGGTAAAATCTATTAACCTTGAATTTAGTGCATGATACTAAGGTCTATGAATGAATTCATCTCAATCTACCATGAGTATAACAAAGCATTACATGTTATAGTGGATGTAGGAATAATCTAAGACATTATTCCCAACTTTAATGAACTTAAAATATGTAGCTTTTAATCTGTAGATATTTTTCATTTTGGCTGCAGTATCAAGAAATGTACATAATAATTGAGTCAAAAATATAGAACTCATTTAGAACAAAAAAGATAAAAGGATGGACAAGAACTAATAAATGATATGGTAGGTTACCAGTTAACATTTACAAAATGCATTATTTCCATGTCTCTGTAAAAATTAAGCTTTTTGAAAGTACTAAGTTTATTTTTTTTCTTTGGTTATAAAGAGTAGCAGTTAATTATAGATAGCATTTATCGAGTGTGCTCTCAATACATGACTGAGATGTACAGAATTGGTTGTCTTTACCTATCCTTATACTTGTCCTCTAAAATACACATTATTTAGGACTTCTTAGTTTTAAATGGAAGTTCAGACACAACAGGGCACTTGGGCATGGGTCACACGGCCAAAAGTAGTGAACAGAAATACAAATCCCACAGTGCACATCCCCCAAACCTAGGTTCTTTCCACCATGCAGTGTGTCTTCTAAAGTTAATAATAATTAAAGTATTTGGTTCTTTAGATGTTAAGGACTTAATAATTTTACTAATTTCTATGTTAAATTCAAAGGCAAGTTTCAATTGGTAATTCCTATTCTATAATCACTCAGTTTATACTTCTACTTCTCTTAAAGTATAAAAGATGAAAACTAAAATGTGATATGAGTGAGCAAGGCAAATATGTCATAATTTTTAAAAATCATTTATTTCTTACACTAGGAAATCTTCTTTTTGCTATTGAGGCTTTCACTGGTGTTTTCATGTTTCCCTCTTGGCTCACATAACAAAAAGTAAGTGTGTTGATTTCAACTTTGTGGCTTATTTATAGATTCTTACTTCTCTAACATTACTTCTTAAATAATACAGTAATGAAAATTATCACAATATTGAATTACTAAATATCCTTTTTTTTTCTATAATCCCATTATATTAATAAATATGTCAAATATTTTCAGGTTCTTTTCTTTTTAAAAAAATTTTTTTAATGTTTTTATTTATTTTTGAGACAGAGAGAGACAGAGCATGAGCAGAGGAGGGGCAGAGAGAGAGAGGGAGACACAGAATCTGAAGCAGGCTTCAGGCTCTGAGCTGTCAGCACAGAGTCTGACGCGGGACTCAAACTCACGGACTGTGAGATCAAAACTTGAGCTGAAGTCAGACGCTTAAACGACTGAGCCGCCCCTCAGGTTCTTTTCTTACCTGTCCTATTAGAAAGTAGGCTTCTTTTTTTTTTTAATCTTTAAAAAAATTTTTTTTTCAACGTTTATTTATTTTTGGGACAGAGAGAGACAGAGCATGAACGGGGGAGGGGCAGAGAGAGAGGGAGACACAGAATCGGAAACAGGCTCCAGGCTCTGAGCCATCAGCCCAGAGCCTGACGCGGGGCTTGAACTCCCGGACCGCGAGATCGTGACCTGGCTGAAGTCGGACGTTTAACCGACTGCGCCACCCAGGCGCCCCGAAAGTAGGCTTTTTAAAGGTTATATCAGTTTTCTCTTAATGAGTATATTGTGATTATATACATATTATACAGATGTATAACAATCCATATTACATTCTGATTAGTGAAAGCCCTGATAAATCGTCCAGCATTAGGAAAAATATCAAATTGTTTGCAATGAGGTGGTGTGATACCATTGGGTAGGGGTTAAATGCTTTGCTAGAAAGATCCAGCAGCAACAAGTTTAAGTTCTAAAAGTTGTTTAGAAATGTGATTAGAGGTATCATGACCAAGTGAATAGAGAATGAGCTTTTGAGTCACCTGACCTGGGTTGAATTTTAGGTCTATCATTAGCTCTATGAATGTTTCCAAGTTGAGTAATCTCACTAAGCCATGTTTCTTTACTTATAAAATAAAAATAATAGCATCTCTCATGTAAGATTTTTGTAATGATTAACTAGAATAATAAAAATGTATCTGTCACAAGATGCTAAACAAATGTTGCTACTTTTATTTTTAAATATCAAAGTCTGTTTGATGCAGATTATTTGATATACTGAAGATTATTAACATTCTGAATATTGTGGGGAAAAAATCAAGGAGATTTTAAATATCACAAAAGGACTGCTTATTACCTTGTATGACTCTAAACCTGTGGGTAGCAGTATTAAAATGTTTTAACTTTTGCTTTTAGGGCAAATATACATTCTTGACAAAATTTAGCCTGATATTGTTTTTGGCTCTTCCATGGTGTGGTTAATTTGCTCATCTGAAAGAGTTAAACTGGTGGCTGAACATTTCCCTAAAGCTAATGGGTGTGCTGGGATCTTAAATCTGTTTCCTTTTAGCTTCCTTCCCAGAAGTCAGAGTTCAGTAAAAAGACATTCTTGGTGGGTTGTGTTTATTACATGTTCTTATGACAGCCCACTGTTGGTTGGCAAGTAACTGTAGAGTTTTATCCATTATGTATTATAAAAAATTGTAAAAATTGTGCAAAAATGAGCATTGTACATCAAGGTAACATTTGTGCTACATTTCCAAGTGGTGATATGTATCCATCTATGTGTGAAGAATTTTTAGTTGAAATAGTTGTTTAATGATTCTGATTTGACCCTATTACTGAATTCCTTCAGGACAGTTTCATAACACTCTCTCCTTTACCTTCTGGTGTTTATTAAAATGGTCAGTGGCAATGATGATATTCAGCTTTGAAATGCTGGGCTTATTTATCTAACTAAGATGTCCCAGAACACATTATAAAATATTGGTAACCACAAGGACTCTAGTAGCCTAGGAAAATTGGACAGAATAAGTAGCTTTCCTTCCCCCCCCCCCCCCGACTCCTTAGGGAATAAATATCAACAGAAATGGTAGAGAAGATAATTAATACTGTTTTCTAAATATTCATTTATCCTGAAATAGTTATCCTTCCCACATGAGGGGGGAATTATTATTCACTAGGATTATAAACAAATTGATCAACTGATATCCTGATTGAGGAGTGGTAGGAGAATAGAAAAAAACTTTATTAAGCATTGGCAGTTTTACAGTTGCATTTCATACATAACCATTTTGATTTTCAACACTTTTTGTGCTTAAAAATAATGTGTGTATTTATGTGTCTTTATTTTGCACGTGATGAAATTAACGCTCACACAGGTCAAACTTATTTTTCAACATCACCCAGTTTAAAACTGGCAAATGGAATTTCAAACCCACTTTAGTCTGATTTCACATCCTAATCTTTGCTGCCTTGTGCCTTTGTTTATACACTTCATTCTAAGTGCCTTGCTGACTGATGAACAAATGAATATGTTTGTCACTTGTTTTCAGTAAAAATTCATTAATTCCTCGAATATTTATCGAGTTTCTGCCAGTGCTTAGTATTCTCGTTAGTGGGGATACAGCAGTGAACAAGATGGACACAATCCCTGCTTTCATGAAACTTATTTTTACTTGAGAAGGACACTGATGATCAGTTGGGAAAAAAAGGTATAAAAATACCAGGTAGTGGCAAAGGTTATCAAAAAGTTAAAATGAGGTAATGTGATTGAGAGGGACAAAGCAGCTTTGAATTGGACAGTCAGTCAAGGTTTCCCTGTGGGGGTGATATTTTAAATTGTGGTTTTATTGGCAAAAAAGAGTCAGTCACATGACAACTGAAAGTGGGGGAGGAGGTTGTTAACTTAGGCAGAAGACCTTAGTGTTCCTGACAGTAATAGCAGAATGGTAGGTGATGAGGTTAGAAGTCGAGCCTGGGTCAGATTACATAAGAGGTACAGAATGTATGTGCAGCTATAAGAATTTACATAGAGTCAATCAGAAGGTGGACATGAGGGTAACTGTTAGAGTGTGTGTTGTGGAGGCAAGAATGGGAGCAGCAATCTCAGAGAGGAGAGGTGTGCTGTTGCCAATCCAGAGGTGAAACCATGTGGCTTTCTTTGAAATGAGTTAAGATGTGGATGGTGAATGGAAACAGGAGTCCTGGATTGCTCCCTGACTTTTGTTGAATTTGATGGTGGATGATGGTGCAATTTATTGAGGAGGAGCAGGAGGTAGAACAGATTTGATGGTGGGAGTGAGAAATTCAGAATCTTGTTAGAGCCAAGTTAAGTTGAAATATTAGTTTTAACTATGTGAAAAATGCTTATATTCAATTTTTGGCCATTAAAATGGTAATTTCATATAGTACCATGTAATACCTATTAGACACCCTTATGGAGATACCAAATAAGCCATTGCACATGCAAGTCTGGAAGCATTCTGGAAGCATTCTGGAATGAATACATAGATTGGAGAGTTATCACCATGGGCCCTGATAAGCAAAGATCAGAATCCAGAGTAATCCAAAGTGAAGGCAAGATAAATCGTATGAGTTGGCAATATGTGGAAAGTTACTAATGGGTTCATTTTCTTTGCCTCTTTGCTATCATCTGACCTTGTTACTTGTGTGTATTTCTGTTGGAATATGAATGTGAAACCTAACATCTTATCTGCTTACACATTTTATCTATCTATCTATCTATCTATCTATCTATCTATCTAATTTTTTTAAATGTTTATTTATTTTTGAGAGAGAGAGAAAAACAAAGAGTGTGAGTGGAGAGGGGCAGAGAGAGATGGAGACACAGAATCTGAAGCAGGCTCCAGGCTCTGAGCTGTTAATTCAGAGCCTGATGTAGGGCTCGAACTCACAGACCATGAGAACATGACCTGAGCCAAAGTTGGACATTTAAGTGACTGAGCCACCCAGGTGCCCCTCTGCTTACACATTTTACATCCTGTAGGTTAAGTAGCCTTGGAGCTAGTCTGAATTTTTTTTTATTTTTAAAAATTTTAAAATAAGACCCATATGTGGTAGAATAAAGTCTGAGGGATAGACAGACAGATGGTGGAAATGATAAATAGAACTTTCAAAGCCAAAGTGTTTCTGTTTTTTTTTTTTTTTTGCCAAGAGTATAACTTTCCAACTTGTTGTCAACATGCGTGTACATATGCACATATGCACAAATCACCAAAAACATGGACGTAGGATTCAATACAACTTCTGAGTTTTCCTTACCAAACAGTGTATTTGGGGGAGTTTTTTAAAGTATCAGTGTATTAATCACGTTTAAAAACTAAAAGAATATATTTGATGTGTATAAAATGGAAAAAATTTTTATGAGCTGATATTTTTTATGTATAAATGTTTCAACTGTATAATACCAGATTAAATGATCAGAATTAGTATGTGCCTTAACAAACGTTTGGGCAAGAAAGTGCTATCAAATTCTGAACTAGTACGGAGTTGAGGAAATGTAAAAGGGAATTTGTATCATGGATATGTACTGGTTACTATCTGAATATCATAAGCAATAATCTCAGGATAAAAAAATGTAACTTTGAAAAAGTATTGAAGAAAGAATGTAGTGAGAAATGGAATGCTCTGAATACTGAAGTGACCAATACTTTCCGCACTGTCAGATTTTATTTTGAAGATTTTATTTTTAAAGAATCTCTACACCCAACGTGAGGCTACAACCCTGCGATGAAGAGTCACATGCTCTACTCACTGAGCCAGCCAGGTGCTCCCATCAGATTTTATTTTAAAGTATTATTTTGCAAACAATTAAACTAACTCTTGTAAAAAGGGGATTTCAGGGGCGCCTGGGTGGCTCAGTTGGTTAAGCGTCCGACTTTGGCTCAGGTCATGATCTCGCAGTTCGTGAGTTCAAGCCCCGTGTTGGGCTCTGTGCTGACAGCTCAGAGCCTGGAACCTGTTTCAGATTCTGTGTCTCCCTCTCTCTCTCTGGCCCTCCCCCGTTCATGCTCTGTCTCTCTCTGTCTCAAAAATAAATAAACGTTAAAAAAATTTTTTTAAAAAGGGGGATTTCAGTCTGAGAAGTAACTGAAAAAAAATATAGTCAATTTAAAATTGGCATTGCTGCTACTTCAGATCTGTGGTGAATTTTTAAAACATCTATATTTATACCAAGAGAAAATAAAAGTGACCATCTTAGTATAGTCTAAATCTAGACTAGATAAACATGTATACTTAGGAATACATAATAAATATTTTACATATGTTGGGGGAGATGCCTGGGATACTAAATTGATTGTTCAATTGTTTTCATATACATTTCATTTTCTTATATATTTCATATCTATATAAAATATTTACTCCTTTCATTTTGAAGCCATCTTGTTTTTACTTATGTTTTACTTGCTTTAAAGGAACGCATACTTGATCTGATTTTTAGAATAAAGCAGTTTCTCACCAATGTATTTTACTATAAAATTTCTAATATTTCCAACATCTTTCTCGGTTAAAAAAACCCATAATATAACACAGAAAACAAAGTTTAAAAAATTAATTTGCCACATAAAATGCTGACAGGAGTTGTATACTAGAACTTAGTTTGAAAAAATTGAACAAAATTAGTTGGTTCATTGATGTTTAATTTATTGGTTTCAGAGTTCTTTCATCTATAGGTTTTGGAAGTGAAAATATGGTGAATTTGTGATTGAACTTTAGAAACCGGTATGTATAACACAGGCAAAAGAACCTCATCTCTTGTATACCATTATGTTCCTAGGGTCTGACACATAGTAGATCATTAAATATGTGTTGAACAAAAGAATGTATTAAGTTAAAAGGGTTAAAGAGGAAAATATGGGCTTAAATAAACAATTGTGGTAATAATTGTGTTAAATAAAGCTTGTGGTAGCTTTATATGTGGCTTCTTCATCTCATTTGACTACTCCTTGCTTCCTGCTTCCTGAGTTTTGTGTTTTGCTTTGCTGGTTCTGCACTATAGCTTTCCCCTCCGAATCATGATGCATTTGGTAATTTAGCAAGCAGAGGGCCCAAAACCCTTAGGCACTTAAGCGTTAAATAAATAAATAAATAAATAAATAAATAAATAAATAAATAAATTTATATATATTTATATGTATATGTTAAAATATAATTATATAATGGAATATTAAGCAACCATAAAAAGGATGAGATTATGCCATTTTCAACAACATGGATGGATCTAGAGGATGTTATGGTAAATAAAATAAGTCAGACTGAGAAAAGACAAAAACCATGTGATTTCACTCATTTGTGGAATCTGAAAAAAAGAATAAATAAAGCAGAATCAGACCTATAAATAGAACAAACTGATGGTTGCCAAGGGGAGGAGAGTGGCGGGGGGGTGGGCAAAATGAGTGAAGGAGAGTGAGAGATACAGGCTTCCAATTATGGAATGAATAAGTCACTAGAATAAAAGACACAGCCTAAGGAATATAGTCAATGATACGGTAATAGTCTTATATGGTGACTTGTTGCATCACTATATTGTACATCTGAAACTAATGTAGCATTGTGTGTCAACTATACTCAAAAAAACTAAACTAGACTCTCAGCTCCCACTTCTCTCCTACATCTTACTACCTGCATGTGGCTGAGAGTACATTCATATTCTTTCCTTACCATTATCTGATTTGTAGAATTTTTAAATCCCTAGTTACTTTTCCTGAGCTTTGACCGTGGGAGGAAATATCTAAATAATAACTAAAGGAAAGTAAAAGCATTACTCTGTAACAAAGATATGGTGTACTTTTAAAAATTCCTCATAATAGAGATAGAGGAAAGCATAATGGGAAGTTGATCTTTGTAACAGTTGAACTTTCTTACTTGTCATGCTCAATAAGGAAAACATACCATTAACAGGAGTGTGTGTGTGTGTGTGTGTGTGTGTGTGTGTGTGTGTGTGTGTGTCTGTGTATTCCTAGGATTTTCTATATGCAAGATCATGTCATCTGCAAATAGAGGTGGATTTACATCTTTTGCAATCTGGGTACTTTGGTTGTTTTTGTTGTTATTTAGTTTTTTTATTTTTATTTTTGCCTCCTTGTTCTAGCTAGAATCTCCAGTATAATGTTGAATAAATATGGTGAGAGTAGACACACGTATTTGTTCCTAATTTTAGAGGGAAAGTATTCGGGCTTTCACCACTAAGTATGATAATAACCATGTTTTTTTTTTTTTTTTTGTACATGTAATTTATTAGAATTGAGGGACTGTTCTTAGTTTATTGAGAGTTTTTATCATGAAAGTAGATTGGAATTTGTCTCATGTTTTTGCTGCATCTATGAGGTAATCATGTGGTTTTGTTCTAAATTTTGTTGATATGATGTATTACATTGATTTTTGGATGTTAAACCTACCTTGCTTTCATGGAAAAATTCCATTTTGTTATGGTATATGATATTTTTATTATGACCTGCCTTTTAGTAGGGTTTTGTTGAGGATTTTGCATATAAATTCACAAAACATCTTTGTCTTTCGTTTTCTTTTCCATGCCGTTATCTAGCTTTTGTATCAGGTATTCTGTTTTGGTATTTGGTGTTCTATTCTGTTTATGCGGAATAGGACATACTATGAAGAAAATATGCAGGCCTTATAAATTGACCTTATTCCTCCTATTTTTGGAAGGTTGTGAAGAATTGATATATTTTATAAATATATTTGTAGAATTCACTAGTGAAACCATCTCGGTATGGTCTTTTCTTTGTAGGAAGTTTTAAAATTACTAGGTAGTTATCTTTATTTATTGTAGATCTATTCAGATTTTCTATTTATTCCTGAATCAGTTTTGGTAGTTTGCATTTTTTAAGAATCTTTCCATTTCATCTGAATTATCCAATTTGTTGGCTGTATATCATTGTTCATAGTATTCCTTACAATTCTTTTTATTTCTATAAGGTTGGTAGTAATGTTCTGTCTTTCATTTTTTTAAAATAATTTTAGTCTTCCCTCTTTTTTGTTAGTCAATCTTGCTGAAGGCTTATCATTCTTTTTCAATTTTGTTGATATTTTGCATTGTTTTCCTTTATTTCAGTAAGCTGTACGCTGATCTTTATTTTTTCCTTCTTTGTGTTTGCTTTAGATTTCCTTTGCCTTTCCTTTGCCACTGTCTTCAGGTGAAAGGTGATTCTGTTGATTTGAGATATTTCTTCTTTCTTTTTTCTTTTTTCTTCTTCTTTTTTTCCAGCATGTTTATAGCTATAATCATCCCTTCATTAATTGCTTATGCTGCATCTTATAAAATTTATTTTCTCTTCATCTCAAAGCATTTTCTAATTTTCCTTTTGATTTCTTTTTGTTTGTTTGTTTGTGTTTTGAGAGAGCCATTGGTTATTTAGGAATGTGTTCCTTTTTTAAGACCTTATTTTATCTTGGGGCACCAGGGTGGCTCAGTTGGTTAAAAGCTCCAACTTTTTTTTGTCAGCTGTGCTGACAGCTCAGAGCCTGGAGTCTGCTTTGGATTCTGTGTTCCTTCTCTCTCTCTGACCTTCTCTGCTTGCACTCTGTGTCTGTGTTTCTCAAAAATAAAATAAAATAAAACATTTAAAAATTATTTTATTTTATTTATGTATTTAATGGTTTTATTTATTTTTGAGATAGAGAGAGACAGAGAATGAGCAGGGGAGGGGCCAAGAGAGGGGGAGACACAGAATGTGAAGCAGGCTCCAGGCTCCGAGCTGTCAGCACAGAGCCTGATGTGGGGCTTGAACCCACGGACCGCGAGATCATGACCTGAGCCGAAGTAGGACGCTCAACCGACTGAGCCACCCAGGCGCCCCATATTTTATATATTTTTAGAGAGGCAGAGTATGAGTAAGGAGAGGGGCAAAGGAGGAGAAAACAAAGTGAGAGAGAGAGAAAGGAGGGGGAGGGAGTCACAAGCAGGCTCCACGTCCAGTGTGGGGCCCAACTTGGGGCTCAATTTCATGACCATGAGACCATGACCTGAACCCAAATCAAGCGCCACCACTGAGTCACCCAGGTGCCCCAAGAGATGTTATTTATTTTCTATACATTCTTGATTTTTCAAATTTTCTTTTGTTATTAATTCCTAAATTAATTTCTTTGTGGTTGGAGAACCTAGGTCAGTTGTGCAATGACTCTCTTTACCTCTAGTAACATTTTTCTTTTTTTAGTTTCAGGAGTATATTCTGTCTGATGTTAATATAACTGTTTTTTTCTTTCCTGCCTTGCTGTTTGTATGGTATATTTTTCTTTCATCCTGTTTGTATCTTTGAGTCTAAAGTGTGTCTCCCATAGATAGCAAATTTTGGATGTTATTTTTGTTTTAATCCCGTCTAACAATGTCTTTTTTTTTTCATTGTTTAATACATCCAAATCTAATCTTATTGTTGGTATGGTTGGATATATGGCTGCCACTTGTTTTATAGTCACACACACTAACATATATTAGTTACTTTCTTAGTGGTTGTTCTAGGGCTTACAGTATACACAATTTATTTGAATCTACCTCAGGCTTAGGCTAACTTAATTCCAGTGATTTAAAGATATATGACTCCTAAATAACTCACTTTTGGTGTATTATTGTGTACCTAACACAATAGACAGAGACAGAGATACACACAGAGAGAAATAGTCTCTGTTACAAACCAGACATCACTATAATTATTAATTTAAATAATTTATGTCTTTCAAGAAAGCTTCAAGAGTAAAGGAAAGCAAGTATATGGAGTTTTGTTGTGTTAACCTTTTTCATTACTGCTGTACTTCTCTTAATTTCTTCCTGTGGATTCACTCTACCATCTGGTGTCATTTTCTTACTCAAGCAAAGCATTGCTCCCACACACTTTCTTTGTGCTCTTATAAATATGTTACATTTCTACATGTTACAGGCCCAACAATGTAATTATACACACTGTTTTATATAATTACTTTAAAATCAGTTAAGAGAAGAAAGGAGAAGATGTAATTATATTGTCTCTTATAATTTTCTAATAATTACCTTTACTGAAACACTTTGTTTTTTTGGTATGGATTCAAAGTACTGTTGGGCGTCACTTGCTTTCAGTCTTAAGAACTTTCTTTAGTATTTCTTGAAAGGCAGATGTGTTTGCAATGAACTTTTTCAGTTTTTATTGATCTTAGAGTGTCTTTGTCTTCATTTTTGAAAGATTATTTTGCTGAATATGATTCTTTACTGACATTTTTTTTTCTTTCAACACTTTGAATATATCATCACATTGCTTCATATTTTCCATTGGTTTTCATTTAAAATGTACTATAACAGTTTGTTAGTCTTACCGGAGTTCCCTTGTATATGACAAATTGTTTTCCTCCTAGTGCTTTCAAGATATTCTTGTGCTCATTGTTGATGTTTACTTGTCTGTTTAGTGATTTTGCTGGACTGTTTTAATAAATTCCATGTCCTCCCCAGTGTGTAGCCTCTGATGTTGTTCCTCAGAGGCACATTCTTGGACATGTGCACTGTCACTCTGATCTCTGTTTTTCCCCTCAAGAGATAACAGTGGCTTTAGTGAGTCTCATTTTCACTGTGTCTTATTCTGATTTTTCTGCTAAATTTGTAGCTGCTCTGTATGATATCATCCCCAGCTGTTGGCTTCTATTAATTACTAGCTGTTTGCTCACTTATTTTCAACAACAGCTAGGGATGTAGATTGCTGTATAGTCTTATCCAATTAAATTTACAAAGGCATTCTTTGACATCAGGCTTTGAGACTTACTCTTACCCTAGGAATACTGTCATCCTTCTTGCTTTCATGGAGCTTCCAGTCTGCTTTTAATTTCTTAGGATAAAATCTTTATTCTTTTCAACATTGTTCTTTGACTTGCAGTTCCCATGCTCTGTCCCAAATAAAGTCAACCCCCTTAAGGAGACTTCTGGAGTTTTTGTTCTTATGGCTTGCCTTTCTGCTCCAGGATGAACCCCTTGAACCAGTGCTCCAGAACTGGAGATGGAGAGATGGTGGCTCATTTCTCTAGGAGTGACATGCTTGCTCTAATGAGTGGGGAACTTGGCAGGGATGGTAGCCCTTTTTCTTATCTTGATCTTGAACCTGCACCTTAGGAGCTTGATTGCACAAGAAGGATTAGGGCCCAGTTTCGTCAGCCAGCCACACCTAGGGTAGTCTTCTTCCCTATGTTCTTGCTTGGAATAGAGCTTTCGCAATGCAGAGCAGGGCAGGATGAGGAATGCTGGTGAACTGCCTGCCCTGGGGAGAAACTGTTGCTCTAGAATAGGATCTGGGAAAGAGTGAGCCTTGTGTCTTTGATTACATGTGTCGGGAGTAGGTAAGTGGGTTATGGCTCAAATGCCAGTGTTTTTATTGGGATTTATTAGGTTAATTGAATAAGTGTTTCTCATGTTGCATGTCCTTAGGACAATTTCCAGATATTTTAAGTGGTTACTTTACATAATTATTATTGTTATGATTGTTTCACTGAGAGAGGGTCCATAGAATTCCTTACATCCACATTTTGGAGGTACTCTCTCAGATTGGTTTTTATCCTTTTCTGCATGGTATGCTCTCCAAATGGTCCTTGTGAAGTTGGAACATTGTGTAAGTTAGTGAGATTTGGATGGGTATGGAAAAACCAAGGGCTTTCACACAGATTCAGTATGCATTATTTTTCTTTTGGGTATATAAAACATTATTCTATTCAGGTGTTTATTGTTGTTTGGTAATACCAAAGATGTGTGGAAAGTGTAAGTCTGTAGAGCTAGTTGATGGTCGAGCTGCGGCATTTATCCTGACAGCCTAACTCCAGAGTTCTCACTCTTAGCCACATTTTATCCAAAATTTTGTAAAGACTTTTCTTCGTCTTTTACAGTTTATTTCCTTAGGTTCCACAGATTTGAAAAAAAAAAACAACAAGAAAAAACATGTTTATTAATACTGTTCCAGATCCAGCTGGAGTTCCCTCTGTTCTTTTAAGTGTCTATTTAGAATGCTGGAGACCATTCTTGTAGTCCTAGAAACTTCCACCAGGCTTTGTGACCTGGCCCATTCTCTCTATTGCAAAAATACTTAATGTACAAGGTAGTTAAGATGAAGAAAGATAAGAGTCAGAGCCAAAGCATAGTGAGCCAGACATTATTCTAATGCCTCATGTGTGTTATCTTATTTAATCCATGGTAAAACTCTATAAAGTGTGCATTATTGCCTCCAACTTTACAGATCAAAGAAATCAGAGTCAGAGAGGCTAACCAATGTGCTTTTGACCACACAATATATAAATATTAGATCTGAATTGTTCTCATTTGTTCTGTAGACATTGCTTTTCTCAATAGTCCCTGTTAAATTCTAAATGTGTACTGAGTACTTGGCATTGCAGACACTTTGAGTAAGCTGTCATCACAGTGCTTCCCTGGAGGTAGTTATTGTTAACCCTATATTAAGGTTGAGAAACTAAGAATCAAAAAGTAGTCATTAAAAGAAGCTTACATAGCTCACCTTGAGATTGTAATGGTGGATTAATAAATGGTATAAGTTGCCAAAATGTAGATCAGTAATAGTTTTATTTTATTCATTGTTATAGAAATGTGGTGGTATGCATAACAGATAAAAAATTTACTTGAAAACTAATATAATTTTTGCAAAAGAAAAAATAGCATAAAATATCTGTGTTATAGTAATAAACTCTAATCTGTCAATAATACAGCATTGCTATTTATTATTAAATATTAATTACCCAAGTAAGTGCTTATGATTCTAGGACAGAGACCCTGTACCTTTTTTTTAGAAATTTGAAAACATGACACATAATGGGCATTCAATAAATGTTTATTAAGGAAGCAAACAAAGTATATTTTGGTATATTTAAAACTCAAATGAACAGAACATGGATTTGTGTTGGTTATGGCGGTGGAAAAGAGATTAATTCTGGACTATGTAACATATAGCTTCTGTTAGTCTGAGTTCTCCAGAGAAACAGAACCAACAGAATAGATAGATCGATTGATGTTAACTCTAAAGAGATTATAGTTGAAATGTGGAGGTCTATATCCATACCATACTTTAAGCAAATCAAATGTATAAAAATTTAAGACAGATACATTTATGAAAATTTTATTTATTTTAAAGGTATCTCAAAAGAATTCCTTCAAGTAGATATATATTATTGTAAGGAATTGGGCCATGTCATTATGGCGGCTGCAAAATCCCAAGATCTGCAACTGGCCACCTGAAGATCCAGGAGAGCTGGTGGTATATGTAATTTTTAGTCTGAGTCCACGTCCAAAGGCAGAAGATTGATGTTCAAGCTTAAAGACAGTCAGCCATAGAGAACAAATTCTCCCTTACTCAGCTTTTTATTCTCCTCATGTCTTTAATGGATTTGATGAAGTCCACCAGATATCTAGACAGCCTGTAGTTCATTCAGGCTGACACATAAAATTAGCCATCACATTGATAAGTTTTCTGTTAAGTCCAATCATTTACAAAGAGGTCATCTTGAAGTTAAGGTTCCAGGCTGATTATAAAGTGATACACAGTTTGAGGCCAGGAACATATTTTGGTGTTTATAAAATAATGACTCCAACACTTCAGTGTGTGTTTGACAGCTATGGATGCAACTTACAGAAAAATGATTACTAATAAATAATTTATTCATTTAAAATTTTTATAAAAGTGGGATACTTATTAAGAATACAGAGAAGTTTTGAGAAGTTTATGATTTAAAAAAAAAATAAAGTTTCTTATTTATATAATTATATCCCTGAAAGGAAAACGGTCATAATGGTTTGATACATTATTTTCTATACAAATAAAATTAAATACATACTCTATGTTAGTTTGGATTCCCCAAGAAGCAGACACACATATGTGTGAGAGGTTTAATGGAGGATAAAGTGGAGACAGAGCATTCCACTCAACAGAACTATTTGAGTCAGTCTCAGCCAGTCCAATGGGTAGTCCTCAAGTGAAAGCTGCCAATAATAGAAATCCCTTGTGTGGCAAGAAATGATCTGATTCTAGGAGCTCCCCAGTGCTCAGTCATTGGTTGGGAACAGACTAGGGAAAGTGTAGATTCAACATGAAGACAGTGATGGATCTAAAGGTACAACAGCTGAAGGCTACCAATCAGTTGTGTTCCCCACAGCTGGTTGTCTTAAAGGAAAGGTTTGAATGGAGCACCTGTATGGCTGCCCCACATATGTATACCATGTTTTACTCAATATAGTGTATATTTATGCCATGTGTTTTTGGCACTTGAAAATTTCTTATCAAATTTCCATAATCTTTTTATATGCAAAATAGTATTTAGTTGTGTATTTCTAGTGAGATTTATTCAGCCAATCCAATATCTGAATTACTTGAGAAATATTTCATATCCACTGTGTAAACTGACAGGGTATTATAATATTTGGTACTTGATTCGCGAGGTGCTTTTTTTTTTAAAGTTTATTTATTTATTTTGAGACAATGAGAGCATGCATGCATGAGTCAGGGAGGGGCAGAGAGAGGGAGAGAGAGAATCCCAAGCAGGCTCCTGTCTGTCAGTTCAGAGCCCTATGTGGCACTCAGTCTCAGGAACCATGAGATCATGAGCTTAGCCAAAATAGTTGGACACTTAACCTGACTGAGCCACCCAGGCATACCATGAGGTGCTTTCTAAAATCGGAGTAGCCATATATTTTGTCATTAAACAATCTCAGACATACACATCCACCATAACTCTCAAATTTACAAGATACAGGAAAATCCTGACATGCCCAGGCTAGTCTATGATGCTGTAACAGAACCTTATTCCCTGAACTAGGTGTTAGTAGTTGTTCAAAGAAGAATCTTGTGTCATATTCTTACTATGTGATTTATATCTAGGTTTAATTTAATAGGATAGAAATTATTGGAGGTGGTAACTTTTTTAGATGGTGATTTTCATTTTATTCTTTGCACACCTATAATATATTAAAGGTGTCTGAATAAATCTAAGCATAATGGTAAGTCTTTCAAAGTCTTTACGTGAAGGGATAATAAACATATGTAAAAACAGCCAACAACAAAAACTCTGTCCTCAATATTCTGAAGAGATTGTGGAGGGACAGTCATGGAAGCAGAGTCCTGTTGTATACTTGAGTGGCTTGGCAGGAGATGATGGTTAGAAAGGGTTGGGCCATAAGCTGCAAAGATTCTTTCATATTCTCATTTCATGAGGTATTCTAATGGTGATAGTGATTTTTTTTTTTTTTTTTGTAAATTCAGTGAAATGATTCCTTTAAGGAAAAATTTACTGTTGTAACTGGTTCTGGTATAGGTGATTCATTCAGGAAAAACAAAACAAAACCAACGAACCAAACAAAAAACCAAACCTACAGGATAAATGCATCCAAAATAAGAAACCAGTAATCCATAGTAAACACTTTGGAGGATAAATAAAAGTTTAGAAATTTGTTTGAAAAAAGTAAAATGAAATAAAAAGTTATTTTAGGTGATAATTGCAATGATGGCTTCAATACAAGGAATGAGTAAAGAATGATTCTTGGGGCGCCTGGGTGGCGCAGTCAGTTAAGCGTCCGACTTCAGCCAGGTCACGATCTCGCGGTCCGTGAGTTCGAGCCCCGCGTCAGGCTCTGGGCTGATGGCTCGGAGCCTGGAGCCTGTTTCCGATTCTGTGTCTCCCTCTCTCTCTGCCCCTCACCCGTTCATGCTCTGTCTCTCTCTGTCCCAAAAATAAATAAACGTTGAAAAAAAAAAAAAAAGAATGATTCTATGTTGGTTTGGGGAAGAAATTTTGCAGACATAAAGATAGAATATGGCACCTACTTGTCTCAGTCGGTTAAACACCCAATTCTTGATTTTGGTTCATGAGTTCGAGCCCTGCATGGGTCTCTCTGCTGTGAGTGCAGAGCCTGCTTCAGATCCTCTGTCTCCTTCTCTCTCTGCCCATCCCCTGCTTGTGTGCTCTCTCTCTCTCTCAAAAATAAATAAACATTAAAAAAAAGATACAATAGAATGATGCAGCAACTTTCAATTCACACATGACTTTTAGAGCACCTTCATAAAGATTTCTTATAAAAATAAAATACTTCAGGGCTTCATCAGTTTCTTCAAGGGCATAAATGTGCTACTCAAAGAATGCTTTTCTGTTGCACAACGTCTGGTTAACTCTTCTTTTCAGTGACCTCTTCCCTAAGTCTAAGTCTTACAGTTTTCATTTGTCAATGTCTGTGTCTGTTTTGAGCAATTTTATACCTCATTTTCATCTGTTTAGTGAAATCTTACAGTTTTTACATGCTCTGCAGTTCATTTTGGAATTTATTGCTTTTTTTTTTTTAAATTGCATTTTTGGTTATTTACAATAAAAGCCTAAATGCTAAAAATGTTGACAGGATTTCTGGAGAGTCACAAGTATTAAATGGGATGAGAAATTTTACTGACTATTAATACTATAAAAGATTAGTTTATTACACAGTATTTTCATGGTAGGATAATTTTTGTCAGGTAGGATAATTATGTGTCACCACATAAATATCAACTAAAATGATTAGAATAAGAACATCCTTAATATTGTGATACTTTCCTATTTACTGTAATGCTTTTTATGTGTGTGCATATATACACAAACACACAAATATATATATATGTTTATAAACTTTCCTTTTCTCCATCTATTTTAGCTAATCTACTGCCCTATTTAACGCGACATAGCTGTCCAGCATTCTTCATTATTATTTTTTTCTTTGCTTCTGAGTTTTGGTGGTGTTCTGGATGGTTGGGTTTGCTAGAATATTTCTAGGTAATTAAACATTTCTACCTATCTACCTGAGCATTTAATGTTCTTCTCTGGAATATTAAGGTTATCTTGATCATTATTAATAGAATGTTTTTTCATTTTTTCATATCTTATTTGGTATATTAATTTTGAATTTATTCCTTAACAAAAAGAAGTCCTCTTAACAAATTCCACATTACATTTTCCCACCAAACATAACCCACTTTCTTTTTCTAATATCCATTGTTTATCCACCTTATTTTAAAGAAAGGATATAATTTTTCTTTCATCTCCATGAACTGCAAGAATACTTTAACAATAATATCTAGTAAAGAATATTCCGTATTTCAGATAGCTCATGTCTTATAATCTTAACGTTGTGAACAAATAGACCTTTATAGGGTTTATGTTGAGGAGAAGAGGACATCAACTAGTTGTAATCTGTTACCTGACCATTTTTAAGTTTTTAAAGTAATTATGCCACAATTAGTATAATTGATATATAGTAATTATACCAAAACAATTGTACCTGCCTATATTGCCAGGGCAATATAATATAATTAATGTTATCTTTCAAACTTTATTCTTTTGAATGGATTTCAGGATGGATATTTGCATAAAAATGTATTGAAGAAAGGTTATTTTAATATGTAAATAATACATATTTTATGTATATGTGCATATATATATATATATATATTTATGTATGTGCATGTCAAAGTTAGATGACAATCACAACTAATCAGGTATTAAAAAATAACCTGGTGAATTCATGATAAATGATTAAATTTCACCTGTGTAAATTTAGGATTAGTTAATAATTATTTTTTAATATATTGATACAGAAATTAAAATGTGTTATTAGCTGATTACATCAAATAATTTTAAAGACACTTCTGTTCCTACTGCTATATTTTAAAGAATGCCAGTGAAAGAAGCTATCAGAAATTGAAGTCAGATAGTCCATATTCTACTATGAGGTTATGTCCAGTGTTAGTTCAAAATGAAATGTATCTTTCTGAGTCTAGTGGGGAGAGGATATTTTATACTTAGTGCTGAATCCAGCTGTTTTACTCTATGAAATATTAATTACATGATTTTAAGGGTAAAAATCTCTTACAGTACTTCTTTGAGAGAAATCACTTGGTCATCATTGTATTTCATTTTCTTGATTGAATAGACACATAGAATGAAATGCACTGCTATCTTGTGACAATCACATCCTGAAGCTTTGATTAAATACTTGTATTATAATTTTACAGTATTTTTAGCCTTTCAAATACAGGTCTAGTTCTGCTGTAGCCTTCAGATATTTTGCAGCAATATACTTAACTTCATTGGCTATTTAGCAGCCCTAGGTATGAGGACCCTGAGATTTTCACATTTAGCTTTACATTATTTTACTTAAGACCCTAGCTATAAATATTTAAAACTGCAATCACCAGATAAAACACAGCTCTAACAAATGTAGTAATTATCATCACAATGGAACTGAGAAGGACCACTATCATTCATCTTAGAATTCCAATATTTTGGGTTATGTGACTCAGTATAAAAGTATGAATATAAAATTTGAAAAAATCTAAAATCAATCCTCCCTCTCTCTCTTCCCCCCTTCATAATTGTTGTTAGAGAACTTCATGTTAAAAATTGTCTTTATAGAACTGAAATTGACTGTCATGTGGCTTTAGAGAACTCATGGAATTATTTCCTGTATATTGTAGATGATCATTGATTTCAGGTATGTAATACTTTCATTTATATATTCCAAAAACAGATTTTTAAATTGAGATTTTTAATCTGATCAAAACGTTTTCCTTTATAAATTTTATTTTATAGTAGTGAATTTTTATGCTAACTCAAAAAACAAATTTATGTAGTTAATATAACATATCAACATCACTTATCATATTGCATTATCTCTCAAATATACATAACTTTGCAGCTCTATTGAAAAACACATTCTGAAGTCAAGCTCAAGACAAGAGGGGAATTCTCCCTTTTCCACAGTTCAGTCTATTAGGAATAGTCATTTCCTCTTCTGCACTAAGTCAGAGCAACAAATACTTCTTGGGACAAGAAATACATAGAAAGGAAGGAGGCATTTGTGCATACTGGCATTTTTTCAGGTTGTTGTTTTATCAACTATGTTGTGATAGGAGCAGATAAAATGACCTATGAATAAGAAAGCCTTCCCTTCGTTTAAGAGTATGCAAATTAAAAACACTCATAGGTAGATACTATTCATACATGTTTTTAGGACATTGAATCCTGTGAATCCAAGTCTTCAACATCATTTCATATCCAAACTTCCTGCTATCCTTAGCTCTCACCCCATCTGACTTTGAATGAGAAAGTTTGTCTTGAGGTAGAGCTTTATCCAAACTTCAAGGAAGCATATTGAAGAAGGCACGTGAAACCTCTCTTTACTTTAGTAGAGTCTTGTCAGCAGGTATGGAAGTCATGGTGGAAAAAAAGAGAAAGAAACGACTAAGGATTTGTAGAGTACTGAAGTTAAAAAGAATAGATTATTAAAGACATGTTGAACTGTCTTTTACATAACTGTGCCTATCTTTTTGTATTACTTTGTCCCTGTGCTTGCTTGAACACATGCTATTACATCTGTTTTGCTATTGAGGAAACTAAGACTTGACAAGGTAAAGTAGTGGAGGAAGGGAAGGATGAATAGGCAAAGCACAGAGGATGTTTTTAGGACAGTGAAAACACATTGTGTGACACCATAATGATGGATATGCATCATTATGCGTTTGTCCAACCTCGTAGAATTATGGGCAATTATTTGCCCTAAACATGAAGAATTTAGGGCAAAAATGTGATTTGACCATGTTAAACCTAAGACCGTATCTTTAATAATTCTATAACATCCTAGCCCACAATTTAGGATATCCTAACAACAGTCTTATTGATGGTTATTAATTGATTTTTTCTCTGTGTCTCTTCAATCTTTAATGCTTTAGCAGAAAATATCTTTAAACATGTTTATAATTCAAATTTCACTAAGGAATTCTCTTTCATAGGCAGAACTGAGGAAAAGGAGAAAGAGGAAGGAATAACAGCTGTCAGTGAAAAAGAGAGGTGATAGTATAGAAGTCAAGGAAGTGAAAATTTCATGTCTTTGGGGATTGGCAAATCATGTGTTTAATCACTTTAATGACCTTAAGTTTTTCCATAAGAGAAAGTTTATACCCAGGAGAGTGCAGGTTATGGTGGAAAACACACAGCATGCAGCCTGCCAATTTTTCCTCCATTACCCATGTCACACATTGATTCTATTAGGGTACTTTTTCCTGCTGAGTACTTTTTCCTTGGATAGACCTCACAACTATTTTCAATACTTCACTCCAACTCCCACTGTTTAATTTAAGTTGGGCTTGAGATGAAACCTGTTTCCTACTTGGAGTGTAGTGTAATCTAGTCCTGACTGGAATGTGTAAAACTTAAGTGAATATAAAAATTTATAGGTACTTGTATTCTGCTGGATGCCTATATTCTGAAATTCTCTGGAATAAAAAATAGGTAGACTATATGCAAATAGTTTTATCAGCATGGTGTTAGAATTGAAGAAGGATATAATGAAAAGAGTGTGGCTCAAATACTAATCCACTGTTGAAGCTAAAGTGTGGGAACTAAAACTAAGGGTTTATAATAATCTGGAAGAATTAGCTAGATAGCAATGATGCAGAGTGAAGAGCAGAATGTTTCCCGGGAAGATACTGGAATCCCCAAGGTGAGGTAAAAGAATGGAATGGCAATTGAATGAAAGAACTAGCATACTATCTTGGCATTTCCATGATGAAGACAAATCTTGTGTTAGACTCTTTTTCTGCTTCTTGCTGTATTGTTTTTCAATTATTTTTTTTTCTTCATTATGTAGAAGTAGCGGGGATATATCAGGACAAACTAGCTACAGGAAATGGTTCCTTATTGAACCATCTTACACAGACAGCCATACCTACGTATCTACTGCTTCTAATGATTTGTGAAATCCATAGGCTGTAATAAGCTAAAATGTTTTAGGAACCCACCCTCTAGATGTGACCTGCTCTTTGAAGTAGCTGTATGTGGTTTGTATTAATATGAGTTGTGAATGAGAATTGCATAATATTTTAAAATTTGAGTATGTGACTTGTGAATGTTAGCTAGTCGAGTATTTAGAACGCAATGTGAAATTAGTCTTTGGCATTTTCTTTTTTTTTTTTTTTTTTTAATTTTTTTTTTTCCAACGTTTATTTTTGGGACACAGAGAGAGACAGCATGAACGGGGGAGGGGCAGAGAGAGAGGGAGACACAGAATCGGAAACAGGCTCCAGGCTCTGAGCCATCAGCCCAGAGCCTGACGCGGGGCTCGAACTCAGGGACCGCGAGATCGTGACCTGGCTGAAGTCGGACGCTTAACCGACTGCGCCACCCAGGCGCCCCGTCTTTGGCATTTTCTTTGCCAAGACAATCTAAATAAAGAATCTAAAATTCTCATGTTATAAAACAAACGATTTGTCCCCCAGAGAAGGGGACAAATACTTTTTCAAAAGCCTATGTTAATAAATTATGAAATAAAAAGGGATTTGCTAAACAATGTGAAGAAAAAAGCAAATTCCAAAGAGTTGTTAAGAGGAGGATTACAAACTCATCCATCTTATTAACGTTTTTTCCTATTTGATTTCAAGAATCTGAGGATTGAAGAACTACAGCCACTGTTCCAAATATGGTAGATAAATTCTGATGATGAATCTTTTAGCCTGCAGAAAATATTTCTCTGAATAAATAATGAGGTCATATCACACTCTATCTCTCCTCTCTTTTCTTCCTCTTTCTCTCCCCTACTTCCTTTCTTCGTCTTCTTTTTTTAAATCACAGGGACTAACTGAACATTGGACTCTTACATAACTGCTTGAACCCCTCCCCTCTCCCCCAGTAAGTGGACCTCTTTCTTAAGGTTGAGGTCTATGGACTCATACAAGATAACCGGGAAAGTAGAAATCTAGAGGCTATAAATCAGACCTAACCTAGGCCCTCATTTACTTGTGCATATAAATTTCCCAACTATCCTCTTCTCTCCTTCAGTGAGAGTTACCCGAATGTCTCTTTGCCAAGTTGGAAAATTAGAATAAGAAAGCCAGACTCTCTGACATATGAGAATGTCTTTAACCCATTAATCTAAATATTTTATCACATTGGTTGAGGAACCATTGGAACACTTCCAGTAAAGTAGAGATAAAGCTCTAGAGTCATGTTTCAGCATAGATTATTGTCTTAGCCAGTTCCATTCCTGGTGCTTTGCGAATCACATGGTCACATTACAGTGCCCAGTGTTTGCTCATATATAAAGTTATTTGAAATTCAATAGGCTGAAAACATTTGAAATCATACTGATATTTACATACATCTGTACTATTTTCCAACTTTAAAAGTATTTTATACACAATGGTCTCATTTTGTTTACTTAACTAGTATAGCTATGTGGTAGTATAGATTATAAAAATATTTTTGTCTATTGCTGATTTGGGTTACATAGCTTCCCTCATCCTGCCCCTGCCCAGGTAATTTTTTTACTCACCTCTTAATGAAAAAATAGAGAAAGGAAACCATAATCATGCCTAGTAAAGCAATTCATAGGAATAAATCACTGACATTCTCAAGTCTATTTTTGTCTGTGTTATCTTTTTTCATAGTGTTGTAAAGTCTGGAAACTATGAATAGTAACCAGTGCCTTCAAAATATATGTATTGAAAGATACATGTATACTGTTTATAATTAGTTCGTAATTCTGAACTTTAAAACTTGAACATAAGCAGAATTGTGTAATTGAGACAGCATTAGTTTATTCACTGAAAAAAATCCAACTTGAGTCACCATGGGGATACCCATGATTGATGTGCCAGTTTGGCTGCATTTCGTTCTCACACATTTTGATGGAATAAAAACACTGTGTTTTTGAAACCGAATTTTCAAAAGGCACTAAGGATGACTGTGCAGAGCGTTCTGTTCTCAGTAGTACTGTGTTCAGATACCAGTATATGAAATTCACATTTATGTCTGCAATTTTGGAGAACTAAGAACCATATGGTATCTTGGTTTTATACTTCCTGAATCAGCTTAATTGCATCTGCATGCTAATTCGACTTGAATTAATATGTTGGAGTGCTTTTTAGTTGTTGATATTTTGTTATAAAGCTTTTACTCCAGTTTCACTAAAAGCATTTTTAACTGTACTTGGTTTGTAAATGGGTTATCCCTTTATATTAATGTACATCTTTTGCTCTATTATTTATTTTTATGCCAATAAGAGTACTGTATAATGTGTCTGTTTTTCCGAATGGTTATTAATCTCAAAGGATATTAAAAAGTATCCAATACTTCTGTGAACTAGGTTAAATTATATATGAATACATATATACATGCATTATATATACATTTTATTGTTGTTAATAGTTAATTTCTTTAATGCAGTCTAGAATATTAATGAATTTTGTTGTCATTGGTGTTTTTATTTTTTTATTTTTTATTTTTAAAAATTTTTTTTAATGTTTATTTCTGAGACAGAGACAGAGCATGAGTGGGGGAGGGGCAGAGAGAGAGAGGGAGACACAGAATCCGAAGCAGGCTCCAGGCTCCGAGCTGTCAGCACAGAGCCCTACACAGGGCTTGAACTTACAAACCGTGATATCATGACCTGAGCCCTAGTCTGTCCCTCAACCAACTGAGCCACCCAGGGACTCTGGCATTGGTGTTTTTAAAGCATTTTAATTGGTAACATAAATATAAATACAAATATAGAACCAAAATTGAGATTTATACATAATGAAGTAATTAATGTTCCAGATGTTCATCTTAACTTATCCTAATAATTATCAGCAGAACTCTGCTACAAATCCCTAATCCCTAAAAATTATTGCTCAACAAACCTATATCTTACCTATTTACTGTGGTCCTCTTTAGGTTACTTTGGAGGCTGCTCTCCTTATGAGTTCTTAGAAAGGAATATGAAAGCTCTTGGAGAGAAATATGTAAAGGAGTTGTATAGTTCATAAAAGAGACCTCTTAGGTCACTGTGTCTCACAAAAATCATTTTAAAATTTGTTACTCTATCCAGTTCACTCATAGATCCTATTGATGCTGATAAGGGTTTTCTGTCCAGAAAAAAAAAAAAAAAAAAAAAAAAGGAAAACAGGTAGGTGAGTTCTAAGTGATCAAAGTTACATCAAAACATTTGATATAAGGAAGTAATATGATTGTCATGCAGCATTACTGTAGGGTTGGTTTCTTCTGCTTTGAAAATAAAGGCCTTTGTTTTACCTGGGTATTTATTTTCCATGTATTTCTTCCTGGCAGTCTACTATGCAACAGTGAGAGATCATTATCTAGTGATAACCCATTACTCTACTAACATCTTTTAGGTAAGCTTCTTAGTGAATCATTTTTGTCAGAGAAACCCTTATACTTCATGGAATTTTGTGGTTTAAAAGCATTCCATCATTGGTGTGACTTTAAGTCAGACTCTAGCATTGTTTTGAATGATTATGTTATATTACATACACTAAATACTCTGTATCAAATAGAATTTATGATTTCAGGTTAAATCTTTTTTACTTTTGATTTGTACTTTTCTTGTATTTTGTAATTTCATTGTTTGGAAAAGGAAATGAGGCAGACTTCATGATTTCAGTTAAGGTGATAATTAAATTTCAATAAAGCATAAGAATGATTAGTTTGGTTCATTAAAAAGAATTTATAGAATTCTTTGGTAATTTGTGTCATACAAATTCCTTGATAGGTGCTTTCTTTATAAACATTTTTTTTCCAGTGGTGAAGGTTAACATAACATAAAGAGAAGTCATTAGCTTACAATTAAATTCAGTGAGCATTTATTATAAATATATTTCTTCAATCTTGGACAGGTTTGTGTTGCCTTAGAGAAAAACTCATACTCCTAACATTCAAAGATATTTGGACTCTAGTCCCACATCTTTATCTCGTTCTGATTTCACCCCTTTGCACCTTACATTTAGCTGTGATACTAGTAAACTAGTACAGTACACAATTTCCAGATCCTGCATGCACACACAGAGTGTTTTGTTTGTTGATCAGTTTCTTTACCTAGTGGTTATCAAAGTGTGGTCTAAGACCAAAACCATCAACAACAGCTGGGGGTTTGTTAGAAATGCTGAACTTACTATATTAGAGCTGTTATTTCAGAAACTGTGGAAATGAGATTCAATAATCTGTTAACAAGCTCTCCAAGTGATTTTCATTAACACTAAAATTTGGAACTAACACTTAAAAATATACATGAATTAGAGTTAAAGATAAAAATGGGCCCTCAAATGTTTGAATAAATGGGTGAATTTTCACCTTCTTTTAGGAAAGACAAAACTTTTCAAAGAATAAAACACTGAAAAATAATAACAGACGTGAATGTTTTAGATTACATAAAAGCAAAACAAAAATGTTAAAATATCAAAAATGAAATAGGAAAATATATAAAATAAGACAAAGAGCTATATCTTTCACATATAAAGAGAGCTAACTAATCAATCAGGAATAAAAGAAAACTAAAGAAAAATAGAAAAATAACATTAAAAGACAGTTTTCTTCTTTGTATGGTTCTTTACTATTTTTTTCAAATTAGTTCTGTTTTACAACAAATCATAAAATTTTAATTAATAAAAAATATAAAATATCTTATATTAGATTCTTAGTTTGCTTAGTTCACCTCCATGTGAAAAGGGAATACATTTTTTTTTTTTTTTTTTTTTTACAAAGTACATACTATTACAAGCAGCTTTTAAATTTTCTAAAGTTCATGTTTGGAAATGGGAAAGATAAAGAAGTTCCTGGAACCAAAAGAAAATTTGCATTTATTTTATAGTGGAGTAAAAAGAATGTTCTCTTGTGAGTTGGAAATCATGTTTCTAGTTCTTGTTCTGCTGTTAACCATTACGTAATCACCTCATGATAGCCTCAGGTTCTTCGTTAATTTGCTTAGATCAGTGGTGTCCAGTCTCTAAGATGTATCAGTGTATCAAAATCATCTGAGGGTCATCTGAGGGGGAGAGTGCTAGGTGAGACCCCTACAGGTTCTGATTGAACGTTTCTGGCTCTGTGGTTGAACAATATAAATTTCTGATTATTTCCCAAGTAATGCTGACTTTGCTGGGGTGGGAACTATACCTTGAGAACCACTGGCTTCAGTGATCATCAGTTAGTTCCTTTGTAGCTCCTGTATTCCATGATCTAATGACAGTGCATTAGGAGAGAGAGAGAGGGAAAAGAAAAGAACACCCTCAGTGTCCAACCTAAAACAGAGTAGGGTTTTCAATGGATGTTTATTGAATAAATGAACTAAATTTCTTAGATCTCAAAACATTATGAAAACTGTTTAGTCTCAGATCTTCATATCTTAGTTTGCTCCTTATTAATAGTTTCTTCTTCCAGTCTACATTGTTCTCTTCTCAGAACTATAATTGTATTTATAGTCAGTACCACAGTATCATTCACACTTAGCCTTGGTTTCCTTTAATATTAGTTTAATTAATTAGATTATAAACCTCTTAAGGGCAGGAGGGAGCGAGTCTGTATTTATTTTGAACTTTCCTTTATGCCTAATACCCAATGCCTAATCTCCCACTTTGTAGGAGATTGAATAAAGCATTCCGAATCACTTACCTGTAAATAGATATAGGTTCTTTGGAAGTATCCTATCTCTGTGTCCGTATTCTTCACCTTATTGCCTGCTTTCTTGACTTGATTTGTCCAGGTGCTATAGAGAGGTGGCTCTTACTCTGTCTACATGGCCTCGAGTGAATTAATCATTGTAGAATGGGAGAGAGACATCTTGAGGACAAATAAACATACTGTGATTAGACATTTTGCCTCTGGTGGCTGCAACCATAGTGTGTTGCTCTGGCAATTTACTAAATAGTACTCTAGTGGCCTGAAAGAGTTTGTAGACTTTAAGCAGCTTCATTTATTACCAAGAAGAGATTTACACATAGGACTTTGGTCCAGCTACACTGATAATAGATGCACTACTGCTGTTGGGCTAAAATCCAAAACATCACTTAGGGTTCTTTCATTAATAAAAACTCCCAACACTGGACCAGCTAAAAACGGACACATTTAATGCCATCGAATTACTATTTAGGTGAAATGGATTACTCTTATAATAGTATAGTATAAGATTGCTATATTTAGCAGAAATGATTGAAGCTACCTATATGTTTTACCTTAAATAATGTATGGTAAATCCCTATAAGAAATATCATCCAACTGTTAAAACTTATGAAGAGTTGATAATATGTGAGAAATTGCTTGAAAGATATATATTTTACTTTATATCAATGACATAAAAATTACCTGAAAAAGTACACGCTCTTCATTGCTTTGAATGATTTACTGTGTTGACTCAGACTCATGAGAGTTAAGTATCACAGAATTGTGCAAAGCAAGGATGCAGTTCTCATATGCACATGCTTTAGTTAACATTGTGCCACGTGAAATGAATAATCCCTGCATTTAAAAATAAACAGAGTACCTCGGGTGACTCTGGGTGGCTCAGTTGGTTAGGTATCTGACTCTTGATTTCGGCTCAGATCATAGTATCAGAGTTTATGAGTCTGAGCCCCCTGTTGGAGGCGCCTGTTCAAACCTCCATGTTTGAGCCTGTCTCTACACTGACAGCATGGAGACTGCTTGGGATTCTCTTTCTCCCTCTCTCTCTGCCCCTCCCCTACCCACATGCACTCTCTCTCTCAAATAAACTTAAAAAATATATAAACAGAGTACCATGATACTTTTCATCTTTTATATTTTCCTATGTTTTCCATATTTCCCAGATTTTCTAACTTTGGGGTCAGATATGAACTTATATTTAAAAACTATATTATAGGAACACTTTACTTTCAATATAAAAAAGATTTAATATTTATGTTGAATATTCAATCATAAGTTAATACTTCTTATGTCTGTTCGTCATTTATACCATATTGACTTTACCTTTGTGATGGTCATTTTGAGTAGCATTTCTTCCTCCAGTTAAAACAAATGACAACCCAACAATCCTATTTAAACAAAGCAAAACAAAAAAACACCTAAGCATTTTTTTTTTATTCCTCCCTTTCTCTCCCCCCTCACATCCTATCCATCAGCAGTTCTTTTTGGTGTTCCCCACACCCCAAGATAACCAAGTCTATTACCTTGTTTGTCTGTACTATGACTATCCAGACCAGATCACCATCATCCTTCTTTGGACTATTGTAATTTCCTAATTGGCTGGCTATGTCTACTGTCCAGCCTTTATAAAGAAGTTCTATAACTCTTTTAACTTAGCTCACCGTTGGCTTTTTCTAGCATTTGGAATAAAATCTAAGCATATTAACATAACCTATGAAGCCCTATAGGATCTGGTCCTCCACCTTCAGGACCCACCTCATCTCATACACTCGTTCCCTTAACTCACACTGTTACTTGGATACATGAAACTCACGCCAGCCCCAGGGAGTTTGTACTGGATGTTGCCTCTGTCAGAAATGTTCTTCCCACTGATCTTCACTCATCTCAAATACCCCTACCTCCACACTTTCCCCCTTCACTTATCTCATTACCATGATTATTTTTTTACATGGCATATACACGTACGATAATATCTGTTAGGTACATTTGAGTTCTTACATTTTATCTCCTTTGCTGGAATAGATACTCCACCAGAAATGGAACCTAGTGTCTGTTATTCTCTTTTGCATTCTCTGTACTTAGAAGAAGGTGTATCTCCTATATTTGAATTACTTGAATGAGAGAATCCACTGTTTTGTGTATGCTAGAGTGGTGGTATTCAGACACGGGGTCTCTAGGACTCACCCTGGCCTACATAGGTATGGATACTTTTAAGAGAATCAATGTCTGAATCCTTTTCCATTTCTTTATCTTGCTTGAGAAGCTTCTGATGTTTGTCAGTTCATTTTCTTCCCTTTGACTTTTATGATCTCCCACTTTACAAAGAAGGGCAAACTTAAATTTCTCACCTCTTCTGAATCTTTCTAGAATGCATTGTCTACTCGTTAAGGATATCCAAGGTATCGGTCAAAAAGATTTTATTATTCAGGAAGTCCTGTGAGTACTTCTTAAAAGAAATATCGGAGGGGATAGTGCCTTATTTTACAGAAGCAATATTCCAAGTTATTTCTTCCTACCTTCCTCCCCCTTCCTTTTTCCTTTCAGATTCCAAATATTACTAAGTGAGAATGTTGACTTGGGGGTATTAAGAGTTTTATTTGATGATTTAAACCTTTTCTTCTGAAGAAGAATCTTCCTTGGCTGTTTGGTTTGACAATGAGGATTGCTTTTTCCAATTAGATTATAATGACATGTGTTTATATATCTTTTCCTCAAATAAGCAAAATATGTTGCTTGATAACGTTAATGACAATGTATTTAAAACACATATAAAGTATATAGTAGTCCAGAAAAATACTTCCTTTGCCATATTTAAACTAATGAAAAAACCGTTGGTGGTTAACTTTTCTCATCTATAGTCTTTTTTTTTTTTTTAACGTTTATTTATTTTTGAACAGAGAGAGACAGAGCATGAATGGAGAAGGGTCAGAGAGAGGGAGACACAGAATCCGAAATGGGCTACAGGCTCTGAGCTGTCAGCACAGAGCCCGACGCGGGGCTTGAACTCACGGACCGCGAGATCATGACCTGAGCTGAAGTCGGCCGCTTAACCCACTGAGCCACCCAGGCGCCCCGGTGGTTAACTTTTAAAGTGTGCTAGGAATTATATAGCTTTTCAGTTATTTTAACAAAATAAGTTTGAAATTATTGTGCCAAACAGTGTGAACAACATAAAATTATCCAAGGTATCAGCATAAAATACACTTGAATAGAAGAAAACTAAAAAAAGAGTTCATCTTTCATGTAGAATGATCAGATTTATTACCTCCATTGTATTTCCAGGCTACAGTGCAGGTCTTTACCCTAAGGGTTTGTGGAAAATATTATCCCACTCTATCCATGTTTACAGTATCTTAACTTACAGCTCATGTAGACACAAACCTTATTAAGAGAAAATTCTGCAAAGGGTGCTGCTTTAAGAGTTTTTACCATTTGAGGCACCATATTCTTGATAAAGATTCCTATTTCAAATTCTTAAAATAGAAAAGTTGGACACACTTTACATAATTTCACAATAGTAAAAATAGCTAACACTTTCTCTGTGTTGGGCATGGGTCTAAGCACTCAACACATGCTAGCTCATTTACTCCTCATAATAGTTATAATGGTAGGTGCTATTGTTCTCTCCATTTCACACATGGTGAAACTGAGGCTAAGAGGGAGAATAAGCAGTTTATCCAACGTTAACGAGTGCACAAGCCAGAATCCAAACCCAGAAGATGTGGATCCAGAAATTTAACCCTTAGATTGATTACACAGGACAAAACCAGAATGAGATATTAAGGTGTCCAGAGGAAAGCTAAAAAAAATATTTTGAGATGATTATGACCCCCATTCTGTAATTATTCCATTGTACCATTGAAATGTTTATATATAGTTTATACTATAAAATATATACATGGTGTTCCAGTCTATTATGTTGTTTCTGCACAGACAAAGCAAGCAGGGCTCCCTATAGGTTCTCCCAGTTTCTGATAACCTTCTCTTCGTTGGATGATATTTTTTCTTCATTCTTTTGAAGCTTGCATGCATGCTTCTTTAAGATTTTATTATGAATAACAAAATATTCTTAGATCTTGCTTATGTCCTTATTTAATATTCAGTCCTGTACATGCAGCTGTTAGACTAGTTAAGTCTGTTGGATGGAACAACTATTTCTTTCTCTCTTTCTCAATGTTGAACTCAACACTCTGCACATTCTTTGCTAGTGGCTGCATTTTTTTCTGCAGAATTAACGTTCCCTGTGATTTGTAATTAAAGCATCATTTAAAAGTCCTCTGATTACTTTCTAATGGATCTGTCATTGGAATACTAATTTGGGATACTAAGCCATTCCCAATTACACATTCTTAAGGTAGCAATAGCCTTAAGAATATTATTATTTAATATCATATAATATTATTGTCCCTGTATCTATTTTGTGCATTTAACAGAGCGCTGTAATTTTAAAATTTATCTGTTGTATCAGAAATACCTGGATTCAAATCTCAACTTTACCTCTCTGACTCTAAATTTATTTATTTGATAAGAATTATAGTTATCTAATGAAGTTGTTAGGAAGATTAAAATGAGATGACTTATGTACTCATTAAATATGAGGGCACCAGGGAATTTGTGACTAAGTTTTAAAAAAAGCCACAAACGGGGCGCCTGGGTGGCTCAGTCGGTTAAGCGGCCGACTTCGGCTCAGGTCATGATCTCGTGGTCCGTGAGTTCGAGCCCCGCGACGGGCTCTGTGCTGACAGCTCAGAGCCTGTAGCCCATTTCGGATTCTGTGTCTCCCTCTCTCTGACCCTCCCCCATTCATGCTCTGTCTCTCTCTGTCTCAAAAATAAATAAACATTAAAAAATTTTTTTAAAAAATATTAAAAAAGCCACAAAAAGGAAAAAAGAGAAAACTTACTATGTTAATGCAGCTTCTTGAAAATAAATTTTATTTTAAAATTATACATAAATGGGAACAATAATTATATAGATATATCAGATGTGTATAGAACAAGAGTCTTTTTGTTTGTTTGAAATAAGGACATGTTTCTGGCAATGACAGTCTCTCCTTTTGTTTGGATTAGAGTTAATTCTGTTACAGGAACTCTGAGCTCTATAAATGTTATTTTAGTCACCTATCTGTACATCTTTGAATGAGCTACTTAGCCAACTGGATTTTTATTTCTTTATCCACAAACAGAAGTTCACCTTCCAGATGAACACCAAGGTAGAACTCCTTACATGTTCCAAGATGCAAAATCTCCATCTAGTGGCAACTCAAGTCTGACACATTACTCTTGCTACCAAATACAGAGAGCTAACACAGCCCATTTGGCAGAAACATAGGTCTTTCTCTCCTGAGTTCACTCTTACTAATTATTCTATCAAATTAACAGTATGTGAGTCCATATAAACTCAAGAGCAGTCCGTCATTTCATATAATGGTCTTTGATGCAGGACCATTAGAAGATAATGAATTTATTAACAAAGTTTAAAGTTGAAATCATTGTTTCACTATATGCTAACTAATTTGGATGTAAATTAAAAAAAATAATAAAAAAAGCTTACAGTGTGTGTATGTGTGTGTGTATGTGTTTAACAAAGAAAGGAATGAGCTGAATTTATGTTCCTTTTTTGTAATATATGTTATGCGGTTTCTCTTAAAAATAAATGAATTTTAATTAAAGAACAACATAGGTAATAAAATATACTTTAATATATTTGGTAAGTTCTACTTTTAGTTATATTTTATATATAAGTTTACTAGCGTTATAAGTTATATAAGTTTACTAGCCTCAAAACATTAATATATTAACATAATATATTAATTGTTTATTATTTGCATTTTCTACCAATTTAAAATGTGTCTGAGCATAATCTGAAATAATTTTAATCTGATACCTTATCAGAGAAATTTATTATTAAAGTATGTTAAATATTAGCCAAGTCTTCTTTCCTAGATTCTAAAAACTATATCCACCCCTGTTATAATTCATGTATTACAAACTACAATTTTAAATAATAGAAAACTAAGAAAATATATATATGATTTGGTCAATTTCAATAATTTATGTAAGTAAATACACTATATGGGGGGAAAAAAGAAACTTGTTATCACATTTTAATTTTATCCTGTGACTACTAGATTGCATTCCCAGATGTAGTCTTGCTCTCTTTTTGTAAAATATACTACATCTATGTTTGTGGCCATACTCTATGGAATTTTATTTTCACTTAACTGTCAATGAAGCAATCCTGAATCTAGTTCATTATTAACTTTGAACTGAAAAAACTTTATATTCAGAATGTCGTTTTATTATCAGATGTGCGTTGTGTGTATATGTGTATGTGAGTGTGAATCCTAAATTTCACAGATGGTGTGCATGCGTTTTAATAAATTAGACTCACAAAAATCATGTATTCAGTTCTCTAATTTTATGAATGGAGAAACAGAATCCAAGGGAAATGATTTCCACAGATATATTATGAAACAGTATCATTGACAAATGTGATCATCGCATGTTAAATTCAAAGACAACACTTAAAAAAAAACAAATCCAAGATTCTTTTAAAATTATTCTAACAGAATTTGTACACCATGCCAACACATAACTGAATGGAAATGAGCACGTTCTGCAACATGCTGCCATTCGCATCATAAAGGATACAGCTCTAACAGTATTTATAAGAAAAGGGCAGTAATGATTCGCAAGTGTACTCATTTCTGTTTTTCCCTTTCATCAGGCCAATGCTGACTTTCACTTATATTGATCTAAGTTTATATTTTTATTGATCCAGTTTATGTTTAAACTGGAGCATACATTGAAAATATTGAACTCCATGTTACTGCCAATGCTGATTTGTATTGTCAGATGTGTGTATTACCAATAATATACACACAGACACAGGTATAACATATTTATGTGTCGAGTGTAGCTATCTTTAAGTTTAATCTACTAATATGTATTCTAATTTGTGTTTAAAAGATTCTTTCCCTCTGGTTTTGTGTCATCTTATTTGACATATGACAGTATTTTTCTTCTCTTATTTATATTTGTGTCAGTGACCAGGAGCTGTTCTATGCAATATTGTAAATAAAATTAAAAAAATTAAGGGATAGATATTTACAACATATATAGGAACTAGAGATGCCACCATCTTTATTTATATACTATCTTTATATGCTTTATCTTTTTTATATTAATATGTATCTTATAAAGCAGTGCATATCTTTTACTCTTTAGAAAACAGAAGAAACTGTTGGAAAATAAATAATAAATTTTCATTGATATGTTTGAATCTGAATTCTTTTTAAAATACTAGTTCTAGAGGCACCTGGGTGGCTCAGTAGGTTAAGCGTCCAACTTCACCTCAGGTCATGATCTCACAGTTTATGGGTTTGAGCACCGTGTAGGGCTCTGTGCTGACAGCTCAGAGGCTGGAGCCTGCATCAGTTTCTGTGTCTCCCTCTTTCTCTGCCCCTCTCCCACCTGGACTCTCTCTCTCAAAAATAAATAACATTAAAAAAATTAAAAATTAACAAAATAAAATACCAGTTCTATAAATACTTATAAGTGAATAACTAAAAAAAAAATCTCTTATTTTTGATATTCTAACTTCCAAGAATTGGAGTCTTCCTTCAATTCAAAACGCAATTTATTTTTACAAGGTGCTATCTGTTTAAAAAAAACACAATTTGCAAATGTATTTGGAGACTTTCATTTTTCATTTACACAAAGGACTTGATAATTAACTGCCCAATAAATCTTAAATTGGTTTTGAAAGTTATAAGACTTTACTGTTAGAAAGGAAGCTCTTCTGCACCCTCTGCTGGTATGTAAGCACAACTGCAGGTTATTTGTTATAAAGTTGCTCCTTTACTTTTTAGTAAAGAAAATAAAATATAAGAAATCCGGTGATTTTAATTAGTAAACAAAACATTTTAAATGTCTAAAAGAAGCATGCATTTTTAATTGAGCAAATATAAACGGACCTTTCTGGTTAGTTTACTAGCCTCAAAAAAAAAAAAATAGTATAATGCCCTCAATTTATTATTAATGAGAAAAAGTCATAATGCCATATGCTTCCAGATCATCAGGTAATTCAATTTTATTAGCCAAATATATAAAATAATATGTAGTGGTTTAATGTTTGCATTATGAAATACCAAAACATTAAAAAGACTGAAAATCTGGAATGAATCAATTGTGTCTGACTTATCACTGACAACATTTAGATGAATTGTCCTATGGTAAAGAAATAATGAAAGTTTTTTAAGAGGAAAAAATAGCTCTCAATAACTAAACTAAAGACAATTTTAGCTGATGGGAAAGTAAATATCAATTTATAAATAGATACAGTTACGACCAACAGTCACATAAAATATGAATTTCAGTGTTAAAAATGTAGGTTCAGGAAAATACCAAGCCTTTGTATCAGTGCCAGGATTCTTAGCACTACCATAGGTTTTACTTATTTAAATATTTTGTGCTAAAATATAAAATGTCTGAAGTGATTAGTGAAATACCCAGAGTTAGTATTTGCATTTTGTCATATTGGGTCAAATTATTAGTTATTTGTTTTCAAATTATTTTTAGAAAAAACATTTTCCCAGGTGTTCATTCTGCTTCTTCCAGAGGCAACTTCTTTTTAATTTTTGTGTGCCTTCCAAGTTACTTTTAGCATGTTCACATGCCTAAATGCTTCACATTATATAATCTTTTGATAGGCTATGTATTTTTATACTATGTTAATTTGAATTTTAAAGGTTTACTTATAAAAATAATTCACTAATTCATATTGTTAAAACTTCATCATATTACATATAACACTAATGTCCTCATTGATGACAGCCCTGAATACAAAGATCCTGTTCAAAGATAATCCCTGTTCACACTTTGAAATAGGTTATTGCAGATTTTTTCCTATACATATACATATATGTAAATTTGTAGAATATTTATTACTTTAAAAATTTCATAATACATTTGTAATTTATAAAACATGTCTTTTAGCTATTTGATTTTATTAATTAAATGCTTTGGAGATTGTTTTCTATGTCAGTTTATATCTTTTACTTTACATGTTTAGCCCTTGTGCATTATACTGTACAATAGATAAGTAATATTTTTAAAATTCTCTTAATTGTTGCACATTTATATTTAATTAATATAAATCAGTGAATATCCCTATACATATATATTTGTGCAGATGTGTGAGTATTATTCTAGGGTAAATGCTGACAAGTGAAATTACTTAACTTGGTATTTTGATACATAATTTTCTAACATTACTGTGACAATTTAGACTTCTTTGTAAGTGTCTAGAAGTACCACTTTACTCACCCAAACTTGATATTATTTAGTTTTAAAATGTTAGTTGTAAGAAATAGTATCTTGCAGTTTTTTTCTGATTAATAATTACAGATTTGTGTTTCTTCTTATGAAATTCTGATTAATAATTACAGGAACTATTTTTTTCTGATTTAAAATTACAAATTTGTGTTTCTTCTTATGAAATTCCTGTTGTATTTCTTGCTACTTTGCTTCCTTTTTTTTTTTCTATTTCTATTTGTGTTATAGGAGTTCTTTTTATATTCCCTAATTACTAATAGGTTTGAATATCTTTCATGTATTCATTGGTGATTTGTATTTCTTCTAGGAATTGCTTGCTCATATTCTTTACTTATTTTTCCTTTTGGATTGTCTTTTTTAAATTGATTTATAAGAATTCTTTATATATTCCTGATAATCCATTGCCTATTGCATATGGTTCAGAGTTTTTTATCTCATGCATTAAGGAAGTTTACAAATGGTTGACAGGCATGAGAATACAAAAGATCAGCCCTATCTCAGAGTATCAGTTAGTGCAGCAGATCCCCTGGGATCAGTCTGAAGTTAGTTTCCATTGGTACCACATATTTGATTAACTTTTCCCTCTGTCCATTTATCCTCCTTTCTTTACCTTCTGAGAGTCTTATAAATTGTTTGAACAAGAGTCCTTTGCTCAGGGTCTGCTTCTAAGAAACCTTACTTAGAATGCTGTGAGGAATTTTTTTTCCAAAATATTTTAAAACCAGTGCACATTTCTCCATTGTGAGATATGATTATGAAAAATAATATAAATTTTAATTATTAACAAATATGTATATTTTTAGATGTGTGCTATCCTCTTTATTTTTTTTTCAATATATGAAGTTTATTGTCAAATTGGTTTCCATACAACACCTAATACTCATCCCAAAAGGTGCCCACCTCAATACCCACCTCCCACCCCCCATCAACCCTCAGTTTGTTCTCAGTTTTTAAGAGTCTCTTATGCTTTGGCTCTCTCCCACTCTAACCTCTTTTTCTTTTTTTTTTTTTCCTTCACCTCCCCCATGGGTTTCTGTTAAGTTTCTCAGGATCCACATAAGAGTGAAAACATATGGTATCCATCTTTCTCTGTATGGCTTATTTCACTTAGCATCACACTCTCCAGTTCCATCCACGTTGCTACAAAAGGCCAGATTTCATTCATTCTCATTGCCACGTAGTACTCCATTGTGTATATAAACCACAATTTCTTTATCCATTCATCAGTTGATGGACATTTAGGCTCTTTCCATAATTTGGCTATTGTTGAGAGTGCTGCTATAAACATTGGGGTACAAGTGCCCCTATGCATCAGTACTCCTGTATCCCTTGGATAAATTCCTAGCAGTGCTATTGCTGGGTCATAGGGTAGGTCTATTTTTAATTTTTTTGAGGAACCTCCACACTGTTTTCCAGAGTGGCTGCACCAATTTGCATTCCCACCAACAGTGCAAGAGGGTTCCCGTTTCTCCACATCCTCTCCAGCATCTATAGTCTCCTGATGTGTTCATTTTGGCCACTCTGACTGGCATGAGGTGATATCTGAGTGTGGTTTTGATATGTATTTCCCTGATGAGGAAGTGACGTTGAGCATCTTTTCATGTGCCTGTTGGCCATCCGGATGTCTTCTTTAGAGAAGTGTCTTTTCATGTTTTCTGCCCATTTCTTCACTGGGTTATTTGCTTTTCGGGTGTGGAGTTTGGTGAGCTCTTTATAGATTTTGGATACTAGCCCTTTGTCCGATATGTCATTTGCAAATATCTTTTCCCATTCCGTTGGTTGCCTTTTAGTTTTGTTGGTTGTTTCATGTGCTATCCTCTTTAAAGCTGTGTATTTGTTACATTGACATTGGCATTGCTCAACAAATTTATCAAATTCATCTTTTGGGAATCTTGTTTGGAGCCTAAGACACAGTCTTTGAATATTTATAATATTGTCAGTTATTTGATCCTTGAAGGCTGAATTATTTTGTTGAAAATAAAAAAACTAAGACTGATAATTGAATTCAATATTAATAAAAAATTGAACTAAACTTGTCAAGAAGGAGATCAGCATGATCAATAATATTTTGGGTCAAAAGCATGACATAGTTGAATGGAATATTTGTAAGAAAAAAGTTAAAAAATTTAATAATGGCCACATCACTATTTATTCATATATATCAATACTAATTCTAAGTCCCATCTACATGTAGGTACTGCAGCTTCTAATGGTCATTGTGTCCTGTTTGGAATTGACTCAGGAAATGACAGTATTAATCTATGAGTAGACAGAATTAAAACTTTGAGAGAGGTTTGGAAAGTTCTAAGTTGAATTAGAAAAAAGTTTGCTGTGAAACAACACAAGTATGGTTAATTATTCTTGATAAATAAGTTACAGTTATTAAACATTCATTACGTGAGACCCTATACTAAGTGGGTTTTTTTTTTTTTTTTTGGTGTTTACTTGATCTGATAAAAATTCTTCAAGGCAGTTGCAACTGTTTATCCTCATGAAGAAACTTTAGGCTGTAGGAATTTAAGTAACTTTTAAGCCACTGCGAAGTCACACAACTCATGTGTCATGACAAATTCAAGTCTAGACATGCTTGTGTCAGAGTCCACATTCTTAGCAGTTATACATTCATAGTGTGTAAATCCCAAAACATAAACTATAATATTTTAAAAATGTAAATGTAGTCTTATTTACCTAAGCCTGGTCACATGTGGATATGGCTTTTGACTTCTTTCACTATTAAATTCTGTCTAATCTCTGGCCAGAATCCATTATTTTTGTATTTCTTTTTACTCTCCATTGTCTGTTCTGGTCACTAAAGGACTAAGGTCATATAGGCCTGGGTCTCAAGATTACATGTCTTTATAAATAATGTATCACGACCCCTGTTCTTCCATCAATTCAGGCAAGGAACTCATCTGCTTCCCTAAATTCTGCTAGAATAATCTCTTTGAAATGTATTCTCCTTTACTATAGTAATAGTTCCTGTTATCATGCTAATTTGGCATCTCTCTCTTTTTCCTAGGAGATTATCTATACAGATCTTTTTTAAAATATTTATTTATTTTAATTCAAGTTAACATATAGTGCAGTGTTGGTTTCAGGTGTAGAACACAGTGATTCTTCGCTTACATATGATCTAATCAGGGTCCATCTATCTCTGTTTACATTTCATCTTTAGGGTCAAATCATTGTGAGTAGTGACCTTCACCTAAAGGTAGATATTTCTGATATAAGCAATGCTTTGTTTGGATTATTTTTTTGTTTATTTTTTGAACAGAGCTTCATGTACTCAGTGTGGCTAAATTATATGCAAATTTAATGATTTGCGAATTAAACCTATCCAATCAATTATATTATTTCTGACTCTTTCTATCTTCTGACAGTCTCATTCTCTTCCCTGTGATTGATCACTTACTTGGCCCTGATCATTCAGTTTTTGAATTTATCTCATGTTGCCCTCACTGACCCTGTGGCTGAGGTGTCCCTGTTCATGTTATGGTAGTGATTTATCTGTTAAAAATGCTTCCTTTAGTTTCCCATTCATTTAAGGGAAAACAGTAAAACATTTTAGAAATTCATTTAAGAATAACTTCTACCATAAAGTAAAAAAACGTTGAGGTGTAAATTGCATGGCTTTGTAAAGAAAGAGTCTGGACTGGAGGGCTTTCCAGCTGAGCCCTGACCACCCAACAGGTGTGAGCCTCATTTAAATCTGTAAAAAAAAAAACAAAAACAAAAAACGACATAATTAGATAAGATTGTTTTAGAAACTTTTTCAAGCTATTATTTTATTTAATTTTAGTAAAAGTTGACCAATGCTCTTTGATATGTTTTCAGATAATTTATTTTCTGCCATCCATACTTTCTTAATGTTGACAAGTTCTTACTTAGAGAATACTTGATTTCTCTGAATTTTCATTCTTCCATTTCATCATGTACTGTAGATTTTCTTTTCAGCATGGTCACTTAGGCTGTATTGGGTTATTTTCTGAAATCTTTTCTGAGAAAGAATAGAGCTGGGACCAGATTTATTTCATCAACATTGCTCATGAACATTTCAAATATTGATCATTCTTTTTAAATTCAATAATAATGTATACTTAATGGAGGTTCATCATAAGGGATTGGAAACCTGATATCAATTTATATATCTTCCCCCCAAAATATTTTTAGGTTGATTTTTAAAATGGAGTGATTCAGCCAGATCTTGACAAGTAGCTCATTTTTATAGTCTCTTTATGTGGTGCTCCATCTTGTAACACTTGCATCAGAAAAGGAAGAAACTAGAAATTTACTCAGTAGCAGGCAGAGTGCCATTTCTTTCTGATGTTGCACCTTCTCATACTTAAAATAATTATTATCTGTGTTTCAGCTCATGCTACTAGTAAGTGACAGAGCTTGGATTTGAAACCAATTTTTCTTTTTTTTTACTTATTGCATGTGTGGGTAAGTATTTTTTCTTTAGTTTTATAAACCAAACATCACCAATTTGGGGAGAAAGACAAAGGATACTTAGGACTATCTAGCATGTGGGCCATCAGGTGACTCTTCATCTTTGACTTATAGTGAAAAAATATGAGAAGTATGCAAATTCTAGGCAAATAATTTTTAAAATGATGGGAAAGAAAAAGGTGAAGAGGATTTTGTTTTGTTTTATTTGCACCGACAGACATACCTATTTGTGTATATGGTAATGAGTTTCTAAGATGATTGCTTTAAAACCCTGCATGGTCTTTTTATGCCTTGAATCATGGAAGAAAGTGTGTGTGTGTGTGTGTGTGTGTGTGTGTGTGTGTGTGTGTACACTTTTTTTTCCAGTATGTCTTATTTCTTTAATGTTTTTTACTTTTACTCTGTTTTAAATAGGTAACATTAGCAATGCATATATCCCCTTTAAGTAGAATTTGTGTTTTTCTGAACCATGCCAAATAAAATTCACCTTTAACGCAATTCAGAATAGATCTACCATATGACGCTGTACTCTCTTAAGGGTAATAATAGTGTTTGCTCAAGTTGTAGAGATCACTGAATAAAATACATTCTGGGAACTTTTTGTTAAATCCTGGTGTTAAAGAGCAAAGGGTACCGTTTCTTCATTTGAGGTCAAACTGAGTCTCACGTCATGTCCAGTAGGCCTGTATATGCATCCAGTAGGTGGTATTGGGTATAGTAGTCTAATGTTTTGTTTGTATAAGTTTAATGATATTAGATGGCACTCTTATATGACAAATTTGTTTTTCCCAATAAAATAATGTTGATTATAGTAAGGCCCCTGAAAGATGGGCAGGTCTAGTTCAACCTGTGTATTACTTTGGCATCTGTTACGACTTGAGGTGATATGTCTTCTGAACCAAGAAATAGAGGAGAATTGAGAAAATATGTTTATTTTATCTCATTTGAAAATTTATAAAAATACATGAAAATGTATACAGGTCTTATTAAGAAAGGATAATTGCTCTACTAAAATTATAAAAATAATATATTAACATGTTGCAGTGTAACATTTGTCTTTCATTAATAGTTGTTACGATATATTGTTTTCTTCAACTTTTCAGCATTGTGCTTTCATAACACTTTTAGATGTTAGCAAATTAAAAAAAATTTTTTTTCTTAACGTTTATTCATTATTGAGAGACAGAGAGAGACAGAGCATGAACTGGGAAAGGGCAGTGAGAGAGGGAGACACAGAATTCGAAGCAGGCTCTAGACTCCAAGCTGTCAGCCCAGAGCCTGACGCGGGGCTCGAACTCACGAACCACGAGATCATGACCTGAGCCTAAGTTGGACGCTCAACCGACTGAGCCACTGAGGCGCCCCTGATGTTAGCAAATTTTAGATTATTGAATGATTTTACAGTTGGAAAGCCTTTCAATTAACTTACAAATTTCTAAAAGTTGTAATTTAATAAAATTAACTTCAAAATTACAGCATTTGTTTATGGTAGTGGGCAGAAAATATGTTTATTTACATTTGAAATACTGATGTATTCAAGTTAAAACTTTGTCTCTGAAATCCATTTGCTCTATTGGTACTAATTGTGTATTACATTAGACACTGGGGTCTCAAAGCAAAGCATAGATGGCCTTTGTCACAAAGAAACTTAAGGTAAAATAGTAAAGCCAGGTAAACAGATGTTAACTTGTAAGGTAATACTGCAGGATACGTAAACAATAGTATTACATCCCAAATGGAAGAGGATGGGAAAAGGGTCAGGGATGGCCTCCTGGAAAAGACAGTGTCATAGAAATATTCCTAAATATTTCAAATCAGAGTTACAGGAGGGGCATCCCAAGCAGGCGGTCCTACATCTGCAATTGCCCAGAAGATGAACGTGAACAGAAAATGGCAAGTAGTAATCAGTCCAAATAGAGAATTAAATAGGGAGGGGATAATGAATCTGGCGATATAGAGAGCATCTGGACATTGAAGAGTCTCTCTGAAGAATATGGGCAATTCCAACCTATAGATATTTTATCTTTCTCTTTTTTAGCTGGAAAGCTCTCAGTAGGAAATCAAGACCTTCATTTAAAAGACTATCAGTAGACAAAGTAAAATCTAAAGGATTTTTATCTCCAGTAGGTTTTATATCTACTTCATGTCATCCCATTCAATGTACAAATATCTCTTAGTATCTATGATGTTTTTACTTCAATTAGGTTAAGTGTATTAGTAGCCTAAATGTATTTTTTGTACCCAATAAAAGTCTTGTTTTCATTAAGCACTTAGAAAGACAGGAGTCATTACTGTAAATTTTTTTTCTGAAATTTTTACTAGTTAAATCCTTTGAATACTTATTAAAGAGAGATTGAGTCACTATTTTTAAATGCTGACACAAAAGCAAGAAATAATAAAAAAGACCAATTAATATTTCAGTATACATAAATACTGAAAAAATCCAATAGTAATGGTAAATATCTTGACATAAATGCATTGATAACCATAGATGCACCACCAGCTGCACATCGTAATGTTTGATAATACTCTAATTATAGCAAAACTCTTCACTACGCATTGAATGGAAATCTTGCATATAAATGAAAAATCACAGCTGAGAATGATGTTAATTAAAGCATTAGTAAAAGTGAAATCATGAAAAATTGTATTATTTTTTGTATCCACTTTGGAAATCGGATATTGGTTAAATTAGATTTAACCTGGGAGGAAAATTAGACTTGTGTGTGTATGTGTGTGTGTATGTATGTATGTATTCATTCATTCATTCATTTTATTTATTTTTTATTTTTAAAATTTTTTTTTCAACGTTTATTTATTTTTGGGACAGAGAGAGACAGAGCATGAACGGGGGAGGGGCAGAGAGAGGGGGAGACACAGAATCGGAAACAGGCTCCAGGCTCTGAGCCATCAGCCCAGAGCCCGATGCGGGGCTCGAACTCACGGACTGCGAGATCGTGACCTGGCTGAAGTCGGACGCTTAACCGACTGCGCCACCCAGGCGCCCCTCATTCATTCATTTGAGAGAGAGAGAGAGAGAGAGAGAGAGAGAGAGAGAGCAAGTTGGGGAGCAGGGCAGAGGAAGAAAGAGAGAGAATCTCAGGCTTTTGCTCAGTGCTGAGCCTAACGTGAGGCTCAATCCCACAACCTTGGATCATGATCTGAGCTGAAATCAAAAGTCAGCTGCACAACTGACTGAGCCACCCAGGTCCCCCCAAATAAGATATTTCTAATTTGTGAGACTTTAAGACCTAAAATGTCTTTGTTTGTATTTTAAGCTTTCTTCTCCCAAAGATTTACAAGAATATGCAAATATTTTGGGAGTGTTTTACACATAGTTTGATTTAATTCAAATTTAGTGAATTCATCATCTAATAAAAATCATCTAATACAAATCTGTTAGATTTTATATCATTTAGGACAAAATATTAAACATTTTTGAATGCATATCTGAAAGAGAAAATATTTTTCATTTTATATACTTCTTCAGGGCCATGAAAGTATTTCACTTGATCATTTTCATAATGTATCTGTAAGAATAATAAAATGGAGGCTGGTCACTTTATGTAGTATTTGTTATTGTTCAGTTAGGTAGTTTTGGTTGCAAAAACCAAAATGAAACAATCTGATTAAAATTTGACAGAGGGGCTGTATACATTACAGTTAAGGAATTATGTGAAATACGGAAACTAAAAACAGAAACCAAGTCACGGCGCATTATGAAAACCAGTGAAAAATAGCAGGCATCAGAATAGCCAGATTGACTCTACAACTAAGAATCTCTGAAATGGAAGCAGAGCTGGACCTTCAGCAGCACAAGTTTTGGCTCTTTACTGAAAGCAGTCTCTGTCATGCTGATTATGAGCTGATCCTGTGGTTATATAAGGATTAGTTTCTTGCTTTACTCTTTATTGGCTCAATGACAGAAAGTTACCTTTCTGTTGTAAAATGACCATGGAAATATTATCTACTTCTACAGTTAGAAGCATTAAAAGAGATAATCTATGTCAGAAAAGTGTTTGGGACATCACGGTTGATGAACTATATAGTTGCCACCTTCACTTTTTCTTCCTTCTTTTTCTTCATCATCAGCACGTTGATGTTAATATGGTTAATAAATTTTCTATGCTTCTGCTGCTGTCACTATGTATTTTCACTCGTGTCAACATTACCAGTTGAATTAATTTTCACTGGAGTCTTTTCTTCAATTCATAGTTGTGGTTTCCTCATAACCTTATTTTGTTTATAACTCTACACTGTATCCTTTCTCATTTAGTTTCCTCTATCAATGCCCTGATTACCTCTAAAAGTCCCAAAATCAAACTCCAAGGAGAACAGTACTTCCTAATTGTTTTTTCTTTGAATGAAGATTCTAGTGTCAGATCATACCTTAGTCTGATCTGTGATTCTGTTAAGCTCAAGTGAATAACTTCTTAAGTCTTGTGATATATCTGTTTCTGGTCAAGAGAGGCAGTAGTGGGGCATATTACCCACAGGGCAATGATTATGGCTGTCACAAGACTACTGCATCTAAATATGTAGACATAAAAAGTTAGGATTAAACAATTTACCAAATTATAGAACCAGTGGGAGTAGTAAGGCTGGGTCTTGAATAGTGATCTTGTGTTTCTCAACCCAACAATGTTTTGAATAGACTAAATATTCTTGGTAATCTTGACATTTCTGAGCCATCATAAAATCATTGTGCAAATCACTGGATAATTTTGCTACTTATAAATTAAAAAACAATCCTCATCAGAATTTTGTTATCATTTTAGTATGAGCCAAGTTCTAGTCCATGTCCTGAAAAACAGTGTTTTGTTTTAAAATGTCTTATTTATAATTGATTTCTTTTGATGCATTCTTTTGTTTTACCTTTTTTAGGCTGCTAAGTTGGCTGTCACAGCGCAAGCCTTGGAGTCCCAATGGGGGACTCAGGATCAAGACGATCTACCCTGGTCTCCCGGTTGCCAATATTCAGAAGAAGTATTAGCAGAAGACATGATTCTCTTCCTTCTTCACCCTCCTCCAGTAATACAGTTGGTGTCCACAGTTCCTCTCCTTCCAGCACTAATTCAAGCTCAGGTAGTACAGGTAAACGCAGGAGCATATTCCGTACTCCTTCCATTAGTTTCCACCATAAGAAAGGAGGTGAACCTAAGCAAGACACTACCAACCAGAACCTTAGTATTTCAAATGGTGCTCAATCTGGTCATAGCAGTATACAAAAACTGAGTTTGGAAGAACATATTAAAACCAGGGGAAGACATTCTGTTGGTTTTAGTAGTTCACGAAATAAGAAAATAACGAGATCCTTGACAGAAGATTTTGAAAAGGAAAAGGAGCACTCAACTAATAAGAATGTCTTTATAAATTGCCTAAGTTCTGGCAAAAGTGAAGGGGATGATTCTGGATTCACAGAAGAACAAACTCGCCGTTCTGTTAAGCAGTCAACAAAGAAGCTACTCACTAAATCTTTTTCATCTCACTATAAATTTTCTAAGCCAGTTCCACAGAGCCAATCCATTTCATTGGTACAACAGTCTGGATTCTCATTGGAAATTACACAGTACCAGGAGAGAGAACCTGTATTAGTAAGAGCTTCTCCATCTTGTTCTGTGGATGTAACAGAACGGGCAGGAAGCTCTTTACAATCACCCCTGCTTTCTGCTGATCTTACAACAGCTCAGACACCTTCAGAGTTCTTAGCCTTGACTGAAGATTCTGTGTCTGAAGCAGATGCATTTCCTAAAAGTGGAAGCATGGCATCCCACTGTGAGAACTTTGGCCACAATGATTCTACCTCTCAGATCTCTCCCAATCCTGCTGCTGTTACAAAGACAACAATAGACCTTATGGGAACTGTTCCCTGTGCAATTATGTCTCCTGGGAAATACAGGTTAGAAGGCCGATGTAGCATTGAATCTAATTCCTTACTAGAAACCTCTGCTGCTAATCAGAAGGAAGTGTTATTGCAAATCACTGAACTACCTGTTATGAATGGGAACAAGTCAGAGACTCATCTGTCAGGAGATATGCAAAGAGAAGAACATAAGGTAGTACAAAATGGTGAAACAATGTTGGCAACAAGCTCTCCGAGGAAACTTGGATTTTATGAGCAACATAAAGCAATAAGTGATTGTGTTAAAGGGATTCATCCTATTTCAGATTCAAGGATAATACCCTCTTCTGGTGATCATCATATTTTTAACAAAACATCATATGGATACGAATCAAATCCTGCCAAAGGTATGCTGATTTTCTTTGTATAATAAATATGAATTATAATTTCATTCTAGTTTATTTAATCTTCTTATTTCATCCCATGAATAGAAACCACATTTCCTTATTTTTCATTCTCTAGTTTTTTTTTTTTTCTGATTTATAATTTATTTTAAATCTTTTCTCTACTTGATTTTAAATTTCATACTATGGTAACAATGTAATTCAGCAACACTACTCATTTTTCTTAGTTGTGTTGCCAAGATTCTAGCCCTCAGGAGAGAGGGGAAAGAAATTATTTTTATTTGTGATGTGGCTTTGTCTAAAAGGATTCTCTTTTTTAAAGTAAATGAGTCTTGGTATTTCTTAGTCAGTGAAATGAGTATATTCCAGCCAAAATCACCCTAAAAGAAATTTTCAATAATTTAAATTCTATTTCCTATTTTACCAAAACTGTCTTAAGTAGGATCCACGTTTCAGCACAAATAGTCTCTATGTCTAATTACAATAGACTTGCAGGCTTTAAAAGTACTGTCCTTGGAGCTTGGTTTTAAACTTGTGTCTGTCATTAACTACCTGTGTAACCTTGGGTACCTTCTCTTTGCTTTCTATAAAGGGGGGATGGGTGCTTGAATTACTCTAGTATGTCATTATGTTATTTAACAGAAAACTTTGTTATTTATTATAAATTTCAGTTAAGAAAACTGTTGAATTCTTACCACGTACTGGGCTGTATTTGACGTACCACTGCTGCTGCCTTTGCTGCTTCTGCTACTACTACTGTTACTGTCAACTAGTTCTCCCAACATTGAATGTTGATTGTGTCTCGTTTCCCATTTTGTGCTCTTTGGATACATTAATTAATTGAATTCTCAGATGGTTGAAATCACTACTATTATAGTAACCCATTTTACAGTCAAGATATTTGGAACACAAATAGGCTAAGCAATGTGTCCAAAGTCACAAAGTTAGTACATAATTGTTTGGGATACAAACCTTATGAGATACACATTTACACGTTCCATTTTACAAATGCAAAAACAGACCAAGGATCATATAGCTGTTAAGTAGCACAAGTTACAACTATCTCAGTTCAAAGCTCAGGCTCTTAGTGACTAGGCTTAGTGACATCATGACCCCAGCTCTTTCCAAACCGTTAAGGATAACACTAAAATATTATATACAACTTATAATAAGTTAAATTATAGAGTATCAAGCATCATAAGATTATATGATTAATCCAGCTAGTCCCTCCATGAATATAACAATTTTAAAGTTTTAAATGCTCCCTCTCTCTCTGCTCCTCCCCCATTCATGCTCTGTCTCTCTCTGTCCCAAAAATAAATAAACGTTGAAAAAAAAAAATTAAAAAAAAAAAAAAAAAAAGGGGGCGCCTGGGTG
>NW_024412376.1:93213656-93268372 GCF_014898765.1 Herpailurus yagouaroundi | reverse complement strand
TCCGACTTCAGCCAGGTCACGATCTCGCAGTCCGTGAGTTCGAGCCCCGCGTCGGGCTCTGGGCTGCTGGCTCAGAGCCTGGAGCCTGTTTCCGATTCTGTGTCTCCCTCTCTCTCTGCTCCTCCCCCATTCATGCTCTGTCTCTCTCTGTCCCAAAAATAAATAAACGTTGAAAAAACAAATTAAAAAAAAAAAGTTTTAAATGCATGAGTGAATTATTTACCTGTATAATTGTATAACTTAATATTTTTCACATTTGATACATCATCACTTTTATGCATCTGCCTACTTTTTTATGTTTTGATCTTGGTGACCTTGTCTGTACTTATAACTTTAGTTGTATCTGCTTATTTCTTTAATTATAATATAATGAGAAGAACAATGATGATGATATCGATGATGCTCACCCTTTTTGTACACTTAACATGTGCCAAAATAATGTGTTGAGCATTTTGTATTCATTATTTCATTTAATCTTTCTTTAAATTTACTTTTCATTTATTTAAAAAATTAATTATGGTCTAGTTAATACACAATGTTATATGAGATTCAAGGATACAATATAGTGATTCATGAATTCCATATGTTACTCAGTGCTCATCAAGATAAGTATCATTTAATCTTAACTAAAAGTTTATACGGCAGCTATTAATAATTTAGGATTAAATTAAATAACTATGAAATCACATTGTTAGTAAATGGTGGATCTCAAATTGGAATCTAGGCCGTCTTTTTTTTAAAGAAATGGAATACAAAAAGGGTAGAAATGTACTTACCTTGATTATATCTAATTCTTATTTAGAAACGATCATTTGCTTCAATGTCAAATTGAATACTATATATATTTATCTCTGTGGAAATATCTTGCTAATAATCTGTTCACGAAGATCCTAATCATGAGCCATTTACCACATTAAAGTAATTTCAATGAATTTGATAATATGTTGCCTGTTCTTGGGACATTAGCTATTTATTCAGGTTATCTACAACTTGTAAAATAGAGACGGATAGGCAAACAAGCTGGTAATGTGAATAAGGAAAAAATAATAGAATTCAGTTCTTCATTTTGTGGAGATATTCATGTGCCATTCAGAAGGATTTTATAATTTGGAAGTTTAACATTTGAAAACCAGTTATGTAGATGTATTTTATATAAGAAAGAGTTGCTATGTGCACTAAACTCCATAATACTGAATTTATTCTGTATTTGTTATGAAACATATCTAGGCTAGTATTTAATATATATCTGAATGTATGAGATATGTAGTCATATCAAAAATAATAATATAGGGATACCTGGGTGGCTCATTCCGTTGAGCGTCCAACTTCAGCTCAGGTCATGATCTTGCGGCTGGTGAGTTCCAGCCCCGTGTTGGGCTCTCTGCTGTTGGTGCAGAGCCCGCCTCAAATCCTGTCTCCCTTTCTCCTTTCTCTCTCTCTGTCTGTCTCTGTCTCTCAAAAATAAATAAACAAACAGAAAAAAATAATGTAAAGTTGAGCACTCTGGCATTTTAATTTTTATTCATTAGCTTAAAAAGTTATTTAAAAAGAACTGTTATATTTGGCCTAATAGGTTCTTGCAACCACTTTTTCTTTTCCCTTTTTCATTTTTTTCATGTTTGTATTTATGTATGTATATATGTATGTATTTAGCAAAAGCAGGGTAGGGACAGAGAGAGAGGGAGAGAGAGAATCCTAAGCAGGCTCTGCACTGATAGGGCAGAGCCCAAGGTGGGGCTTATGAAACCATGACCTGAGCCGAAATCAAGAGTTAGATGCTTAACCTACTAAGCCACCCACGGGCTCCAATTGCAACCACTTTTCTACTTTGCATTTCAATCAGTTCAACTGTTTAAAACAGTTTTTTTTTGTTTAAGAATCCACACGTGATTGATACCATAGATTGTTTGTCTTCCTCTATCTGGCTTATTTTGCTTAGCTTAATGCCCTGCAGTTGTACCCATGTTGTCACAAATGACACTATTTCCTTCTTTTTAAAGGCTGAATAGTATCCCTTTATATTTACATATCACATCTTCTTATCTCTTCATCATTGATGGGACACTTAGATTGTTTACATATCTTGGCTATTGTGCATAATGTTGCTATAAACATGGGCATACAGATAGCTCTCTGAGATAATGATTTCATTTCCTTTGAATATATACCCATAAATGGAATTCCTAGATCACATGGTAACTCTTTTTAATTTCATGAAGAAACTACATACTTTTTTTCGTAGTGACTGTACCAGTTTACATTCCTACCATCAGTGTATAAAGGTGCCCTTTTCTCTACACTTTCCACAACACTTGTTTGAATTTTTGCTAATAGCTACCCTGACTGGTGTGATATAATATCTCATGTGGTTTTGATTTGCATTCCCTTATAATTAGTGATGTTGAGCACCTTTTCATGTACCTCTTGACTATTTTGTATGTCTTTTTGGAAAAAAAAATGTCTGTTTAGTCTACTTGCTCATTTTTAAATTGGATTATTATTGTTATTTTCTATTGAGTTGTATGAGTTCCATGTATATTTTGGATATTAACCTCTCAGAGGATATGATATTTGAAAATATTTTCTCCCATTCCATAATTTGCCTTTTCATTTTGTAGATTATTTACTTTGCTGTACAGAAGCTTTTTGCTTTGAAATAGTTCTATTTGTTATTTTTTGCTTTTATTGGTTTTGCTTTTGGTGTGAAATCCAAAAAGTTATTGCCAAGACTAATGTCAAGGAGCATTACCTGCTGTTTTGTTTTATTTTGTATTATTTTCCCAGAATTTTACATTTTCAGGTGTTATGTTCAAATATTTAAATCATTTTGAGGTTTTTTGTTTTTGTATACTGTAAGATGCAGGTCTCTGTTTATTCTTTTGCATGTGGTTATTCAGTTTCTCCAGCACCATTTACTGAAGAGACTATCCTTTCTGCATTGCATACTCATGAGTCTTTTGTCAAAAATTAATTGCTCATATATGATGCTTTTATTTCTGGGCTCTTTATTCTGCCCCATTGATCTGTGTGTCTGTCTTTATGCCAATACCATACTGTTTTGAATACTACAGCTTTGTGGTATAGTTTGTAATCAGGAAATGTGACACCTCCAGCTTTATGCTTTCTCAAGATTGCTTCAGCTATTTGGGGTCTTTTGTGGTTCTTTATACAATGGTTTCTGTATTTTCATGAAAATGCCATTATAATTTTGATAGAGATTGAATTGAATCTGTGGATTGCTTTGAGTAGTATGGAAATTTTAAGAACATTAATTCTTCAATCTATGAACATAGAATATCTTTCCATTTATTTGTGTCTCAACTTGTTTCATCAGTGTCTTAACAGTTTTCAGTGTAAGAGATCTTTCACTCTGTGGCTAAATTTATTTCTAAGTATTTCATCCTTTTTGATGCTATTGTAAATGAGATTGTTTTCTTAATTTCATTTTCTGATAGTTCACTGTAGTTTGCATTTTTAAGTATGGTGAGCAGAGTATTAATCAAGGTAACATATTAGCAAAGAATTGAAGATGATTAGGGAGAAGGGTGTACAAACAGAAAAGTATAACTGTGCAAAGACTATGTGGTAAAGGCCACTTTGGTACTGGAGTGTGCCTGCAGTGTTCTAGCAATGGCAAGAGGCCCAGAGTAGCATAAACAGAGTGAAGGAGGAGGGTACAGCAGAAGATGAAGTTAGAAAAGTGAACAGATGAACATGGGGAGGCCCTTAAATGAAGGGATAGAGTAGGGTTATCATAAGGAAACTGATAGGACATTGGTTAAACATAGCTCTATGACTAGAGGAATGCTGATGATCAATGTTACTTATGTCTTCAGTGTATCATTCTGGTTACCATGTGGAAAGAAGGCTGTGGTTTTTGTGGGGGAGAGTCAGGAATAGGCAAAGGAAGGAGACTGTTCAGTATTATAGTAACCCAAGCTAGGGTTGATGGGAGTTTGGTCCAGGATGTTAGTGGGGAAGGTAGGAAGTGATCAAATTCTGTATACAATTTGAGGGTAATAAAGACAGGATATGCTTATGTGATTTATATGAAGTATGGAGAAGCCAAGGATGGCTGCAGAGGTTTTGAGCTTCAAAATCATTATGTGATTAAGTAAACTAAACTTACCACTATTAATTTAAAACTTCTTTCTATGATAGAGAATTTTTGAATGACACTGAGTTTCTTATTTGCTTTAAATGGAACATTTGTAAAAACTACAGTTAAGCATTTGTATTAATATTTATTTATTTATTTATTTATTTATTTATTTATTTATTTTACTAGTTCTTGCCAGTAGCTTCAGTCCATATCGTGAAGGGAGATTTATAGAGAGGCGATTGCGATCCTCATCTGAAGGAACTGCAGGGAGTAGCAGAATGATTTTGAAACCAAAAGATGGAAATGTAGAAGAAGTGAACAGTCTAAGAAAGCAAAGAGCAGGTTCATCATCTTCAAAAATGAACAGCATGGTAAGTATACACATATACTTGCATTTATTAAAATAGTTATGTACAGGACTGGGATATTCCTGCCTTTTGCAATATGAAAACAGACTGAAGAATAGACATTTCATAACTTGAAGAAAAAAATCTATCTCCTTAGTTGATATCCCAAGTTAAAGAGGCTACGTTTGCACTCAAAACTCTTATGGGTCTTGACACATAGTAGCACACCATGATAGTTGCCCTCAATTCCTGTCTTCCTTGCTTCCATAGAAAGTTTGATACTCTGTGTTCTACATCAAGACCCTGGGATACACAAGCTAAGAAAAAAGCTGATCAAGAGGGTACCCTTTGATAACCATTATTTCACACCATCTCTCTACCCTATAGCCACTCTAAAAAATGTCCTTTTATATTCTGCCATTATGCCAGTACCACCCATTGACTCTTCAGGGATCCTACATCTGCTTGACGTTTTACAGTTGCCCATCCACACAGGATGAGGAGCTTTTGGGGTCAAGGCAAAATGCCCATCCAGAGCTTTGACACATTCTGAGTAACAGATTCCAGATTTCTGGTTCAAACTGCACGAGCCTGCTGGTGAAGGGTAAGGTAGCATGTCTATAGGGGAGTCGTTTCTGAGCTTGCACTTGAGGGCTGTGGTGTCTTAGAGTCATGTGTGTGATGCTCATTCGCAGTGAAAGATAAAGCCAGGGTGGGAAATTGATGAGTGGACTGCAAGAGGTCTAGGGGGCCTCAGGTCTTACAAATATTGGGGTGGGATTGCCTTTTGGAGTTCTCTTGTTCATTTCCTCACAGATGTATGCTTTTCCAGCAGTGTTTTTGATTCCTGGTATTTAACAGTGCTTCTTTGAAATGATATGTCTACCTGTGTACCTGCTTACCTACTTACCTGTATCCCCTGTTCATGGATATGTGTGAAAAATGCTCAAAACTAAATTACTCATGTATTTTATCTCTGTGTATTTTAGATGATTTGGTTTCAAATGTAAATAGGTCATCCAGTTTTGACAATTGTATTGTGAAGAAGTCTTAAGTTACTGAGGTAACATTGAGTGATAGCCAAAACATTTCCTTGAAGTTAGAAGTTCTAATGATTACGTTAGGCTTGGCCATATCTTAATATTGGGCAAATCAGTAACTGCAAAACAACAAATGATAGTGGCATTTTTGTTTCTGTCATACAATAGAATTTTGTGTATTTATGTTTTTACATAGAGAATGGTGTTAAATTTCATCTTTTGGTGCATTGAAAATATTGTATTACTATTGCAGTTGCTATTGTTTAAGTGCAAGAACATGTTAAAAAAGATTTTGAGTTGATGCAGAATTGAAAATCATGGATAACTACTTATTATGACACATTTCTCTTCACGAAATTCTTGTTTTTCCTTCGTAAGATGTATTTATGTTAATAATTATGCAGTATGCATTGGACTTGCCCAGAGTTGGGCCTTTTACATATTCTTTGTAGCTCATGATTTTCATACTATATTTCAGTAATTCTCTTTGTAACATCACAAATTATTCTTCCCAATCCACAATCAAGATTTAATATTTAAAATGTCAGAACACAGAAATGCAGTTTTGTTCTTTCATTTGAGGCTTTTTATACTTTTCAAAAAGTGTCCCTGCAGTGGTACAGCTCTTCCACTAGATGGCAGAATTACATCATTGCCATGGTTGGGGAAAGGCTATCCTTGATAGAATAGAAACTCCATTAAAATATTGTACATGTTCACTGGATTTACAGATAACACTTGTTAAAATAAATACTGGTGATTGAATTTCTATATGAAACCTATCAAAATTGTTTTATGGCTTCACTTTTTTTTTTTTTTTTGATCTCACAACTACTATCTCATCCTTTAATTTTACAGTGTAATCATGAATTTAAAATGTGTAAAATATGTTGTTTGACTCATAGCAAAGAAGGCAAATGTTAGGACTCTTTAGGTAATCTTAGCTATATGTGAAACGAGTGGCCTTTTTTGGAAATTATAGCTTTATGTGTGACCGTGACACATTTTCTGTATTCCTCTTCTAAAATAATTCAAGCAAATGTATATATGTAGGAAAACATTCATGTTCAGTTATTCTTTACTCTTGGAACAATAATAATAGTAACATGTATTTTCAATATTTATTTGGGCCAAAGTACTTCTCTTAATGCTTCATGTGTTTTATCACATCCAGTCCTCCCAATACTATCCACCAAATTATATTGTTATTATTATTATTATTATTATTAATTTTTTTAAATGTTTATTTATTTTTGGGAAAGAGAGAGGGAGAGAGAGAGAGACAGAGCACAAGTGGGGGAGGGTCAGGGAGAATGGGAGACACAGAATCTGAAATAGGCTTCAGGCTCAGCTATGAGCGCAGAGCCCGACGTGGGGCTCAAACTCATGAACCACAAGATCATGACCTGACCCAAAGTTTGATGGTTGCTTAACCCACTGAGCCACCCAGACACCCCCGAGTGATACTATTATTAATCACATTTTGTAAAGGAAAATAGAACTCTAAGAAGATAAGCAGTTTACCTCAAAATACAGAGAGTAGGTGGCAGAGATAGGATTCAGATCTGGATTCTACCTAACTTTAAATCTTAAATGCTTTGGGGAGAATGTAATAAGTTTAAAATTATTATTTATTTTTTGAATTATTTATTTGTAATGAAGTTAAACACAGTTAAGGCAGTCTGTGCTTGTTCTGGGTCTAGGCTATAATCTTCTGTAAGGGATACAAAAAAAAAAACACAATTTAATGCAGATTCTGTACTTAAAATGTGTACTTCTTGATATACTGATGAATGGTATCAGTGTCTTTACTGAAAGGTAACTCATGTAGAAAGGAACATTGTTGCAAAAAAAGATGTTCATACTTAGAAGGAACTGGAGTATTTTGTCTAGTTGATGGGGATTTAAGTTTACCAGTAGGATATGGCTTGCTTTATTTATTAAGATGCTGAGAGTTTCTGAATGAACAAAGATATGCCCTAATAGGTTAGACCACAGTTCTAGTGATTTTGTATATTTTGGGGATATTTCAATCTGAAAGGGAAAGAGGAGGATGTATATAATTCTTTGAACCTCAGTGCCTCAGAAGAAATTGGAGTTGGCTTAAATTTATTACATGAAACCAGAATATATCTGGAAAAATTTGATAAGGATTCACATTTGTTAAATATTTTCAAACTGCTTTAAGTAAAGACTTTCCTTCATTTTCTCTATTATTTTCTTGATACCTTTCTTAGGATGGCCCACATATTTAAAAAAATATTTTGTAGAAATAGGCCCTTTCTTTTTATGAACTTTTCTTCTAGACTGTGGTGTATAATTTTTTTAAATGTTTTATTTATTCTTGAGAGAGAAAGAGAGCAGGAGCGAGGGAGGGGCAGAGCAAGAGACGGACACAGAATCTGAAGCAAGCTCCAGGCTCTGGGCTGTCAACAGGGAGCACTTTGCGGGGCTGGAACTCATAAGCAGTGAGATCATGACCTGAGCCAAAGTCGGATGCTCAAGCTACTGAGCCACCCAGGCTCTCCTAGACTGTGGTATATAAATGAATAAATTTAAGGATTTGTCATTGTTTTTCCAACAGCTTCACACAGTGACATTTAACTCCATATGTAAGATCATCCTGCTCTATAAACAATTATTAATGTGAGGATAGATTCATACATAACGGACAACACAGAGGCTCTGACATCATTACAGGAAGGAAAGTGCTTGAGTGTATGAATAAGGATAAGCTATGATATATGATAGCAAATAACCTCCAAATCTTAGTGGCTTTATAATATGGATTTCTCACTCAGGCTACATGTATGTTGTAGAAGGTTCAGGAAGTTCCATTTAATGTCTCATTCTATGTCCAGGCTGTTGAACTATTGCAAATATTGCCTTTTACCATGGCAAAAAGATCTCTGGAGGTCCTTATCCCAGTAATAAATGCTCTGACCTGTAGAGACTCATTTCACCTTCTCTGACAAATTATTGACTAGATCTAATCACTTGGCCCCTACTTGCCACAAAAGTCTCCAGGAAGTAGTCTCTTGCTTGTGTCTAGAAGGTGTTGACCCTGATATATTTGGTGGGCACTAAGGACTATCATATTCTCAAAAGATTTAGTGTACATCAGTTCTTTTAATTAACTGAGAATTCCTGCTTGCCTTCTCCCTCCCTGTTAATGGACTCTGATTTATGACTCACACTGTGTTGGTCACTGTGCTCGAAAAAGATTAAGACCTCTTTGAAAGTTAAAGATTGATTTGTAATTACAAGTTCTGTTTTTTGGATGTGCTCTCTTCCTGACTTATAGTCCTTGAGCTATGTAGCTAAATTAACTTCACTAAATTTCTGGGAACCTTAATGAATTTGGAAGTATTTATTTCTGTACATTAAAACGCTGGTTCAGAAAGTTGCATTGTCTTTAGATAACTTGGCAAATGCATCCACAACATTGCCCCGAACTGTTTGTGCTAAGGGATTCTGCCAGCATTCATTTATGGCTAGTTTTACTCTGATAGCATACTTTTTCTCATATGCAGTTTGGCATCCTGTTTGTTTTTGTAGGAACTGGGAATGGCAAAGTAAAAACAAAGCAAACAATAATCTGTAGGACTTTTTTGGTAGAAGAACAGACCATATTTACCTTTGAGGGAAAAAATAGTTACTTGCTGATTATTAGCTTCTCATATCATATTTTAATTCTTGGCGTGTTAAAATCCAGAGTTTAGATATTACTGACAATAGCTAAGTAATCTCAGACGAATTAAGCCCCATATTAACTAGCGAAACACTTAACTATGAATCCACTTTTTTTTGGGGGGGGCAACTGTTCTTTCCTTTATTAGCTTATCCTTCATTCATTCATTTACTTATCTATTCTTTTACAGTTTCTTTAAATAAATATTTATTGAGAGCCTACTCTGAAGATACAAAAATGAAAGAGAGGCCTGGAAGATAGAGTTCCAGATTAGGAGACATTAACATGATCTTGTCAATGTAACAGATTTAATAATTCTGACTATTTTATAATTTACACTGTTAAGGGGATGTTTGATTTGGATTATGGCTCTTGATATCAAATGTTTAGAATATGTGAACTCCTGTGTCCCTAATTTATATAGAGTTTTGCTCGCATGCTCAATTGGCACTGTGAAACATATATGTAATTTATGTCTTTGGCTAATTTCTACCACTGAGGCCCAGCTACCAATGCTGAACAGTGACTCTGAGAGGCACTTGGACAGTAAAGAATAAAGTACATTAATGTTCAAGGAATCCATTTCCAAACACCCCACCTTTACCATACATCAGGAAAATGAACTCTACTGGCGTTTTGGAATATGTACTTTCACACTTCCATTCTGTGGCATAAAGGTTGTTGAAGCTCAAAATTAAGAGCAAAGAAAAGCTGATAATTAAAATATCTAATTTTATAAATGTTTCCTCCTAATCCTGAAATTCTAAATGGAACTTTAAAGTACAAAAAAAATGTTACTGGCATTTGGAGAGTTAAAATAATGATCTCAGCTTTTGGTTTAACTGTCAGTGGAATTAAAGGTAATATCATTGAATGCTACAAGGACATTTAATGAAAAAAGGGAACCATTAGTATTTGTAAGGAAATGGAGCCACACAAATCATTCTTCTCAATCCTCGTAAGCTTTAAGAAGGAAAATCACAAGTATCACTCATTAAACATTAAGTTACATTTGTTGATAACTAGTATATTAATTTTAGATTAATGGCTCTAATCTATAATGCCTTTATTGATTTTTCTAGTTACTAATGATTCTTTTCCTATCAATGCGCTTCTAAGTTGTATCACATATATGGCACCCACTACTTAGTTATTTGAATAGGTCTCATTTTACTATTAGACTTCATTCGCTTAAATGGAAGAAACTGGTACACTTGGTGGCTCAGTTGGGTAAGTGTCCGACTTTGGCTTAGGTCATGATCTCACTGTTCCTTAGTTTGAGTCCTGCGTCGGGCTCTGTGCTGACAGCTCAGAGCCTGGAGCCTGCTTCGGATTCTGTGTCTTCCTCTTTGCTCCTCCCCGACTCATACTCTATTTCTCTCTGTCTCTCAAAAATAAACGTTAAAAACAATTTTAAATGGAAGAAGCTTTTTACATTATCAGCATTTCTTACAGCATTTAGTATAATGCCTGGTACATAATAAATATGTGTGAAATAAAGGTATAAATGCTGACTAGGTTGTGACATATGCTTATATAGAAATGAATTAAAAAGCCTTTAGTACAGTCATTTTATGTGGTTTGCTTATGCACATTTTTTTTGGCATTTTAATTTATTATACAAATGTACAGATGTCTTTATGATGCACTGTTTGGTATAGCTATGGTTTTTTATATCATACCAATTGTGACATTGTTCCAGTAGAAACATAATTCATTTTATGATGGTCAGACTTATGGAATGGTTTCCGGGATCACATCAGTACAATAGTTATGGACTGGCTATACAGAGATAAAAGAAGCAGTCAATTATTGGCAATATTTTTTGAAGCACGAATTAAAAAATATGGTCAAATCTGCCTAAGGTGATATTTTAAAACTTCCTGCATGTTTTATCTAGTCCAATTCACTTCATTTCTTATAAACTTGCAGATTCAGAAATTCCTTTATAAAAGCAGATTGGATAAAATATTCCAAAAAATCAGAATTGGATAAAAGATTCCATTCATTTTTTTATGTCTAGCTTTGGGGATGAGTCATTTTCATTTAGAAGCTGGCACAATTTATATGTTTGGGGCACAAAATTATGAATAGCTTATTCATAGAGTTAACTCACTTCATCTAAAATGACTTGAGGACCAGTTTGAGTAAGTAAATAAAATTGCAGTATCATAATTATTAACATTTCTTTTCATGCAGTTCACATGAGAGGTACAGAGCACTTAATTTTTTTCCTTTGCAAATTTTTCCCTAATGTGAATGTCTTAGTCTATTCGGGCCGCTATAGCAAAATATCCCAAATTGGGTAGCTTGTAAATGACAGAAATTTATTTCTTATAGCTCTGGAGGCTTGGAAGTCCAAGATAAAGATGCCAGCATTGTTTCTGGTTTATAACTAGCACCTTCTTGATGTGTTGTACATGGTGGAAGGGACCAGGGAGCTCTCTGGAGTCTCTTCTTTTTTTTTTTTTACATTTATTTATTTTTGAGAGAGCACAAGTAGGGGAGGGGCAGAGAGAGAATGAGACACAGAATCCGAAGCAGGCTCCTGGCTCTGAGCTGCCAGCACACAGCCCTACGCAAGGCTCGAACTCATAAACCATGAGATCATGACCTGAGCTGAACTTGGACACTTAACCGACTGAGCCACCCAGGCACCCCTGGAGTCTCTTTTATATACACAATAATGACATTCAGGAAAGTTCTACCCTTATGACTTAAGCACCTCCCATACCATGTCCAAATACCATCATTTCAACATACAAATTTTAGGGGGACAGAAACATTCAGAACATAGCAATAAAAAATCATATTGTAACAGTAGCAGTATTAAATAATATATATTAAATGCTTCATTAAGAACAGCACATATTTCTATTATTAAAACAATAGAGGACAGTAGTAGAAGGCAATTAAAGATTCTTTTATTTAACCATACTACATCTAGGATAATCATAAAGCAGCTTGTATACCTTCTAAAAATAAGAAATTAGAAAATTAAGTTTACTTTTTATTCTTGGGGTTAGAATGCAAAAATGACCATTTTATTTTTAATTGGATCAACTTATATCAATTTTCTGTGAGATGAAAAAACTCTTTTATGCCTTATTTAGGTAACCCCATGGGCTGGCACAGTTTTTATAGCATGACAGAGAATATTTATTGATTCAGAATCCATGACAAATCTCTGGCCATCTGAACAGCTGCACAATCTGTAACACAGAATTGACCTTGTGTAAAATAACTACATTTTCTGAGGGAATAGTCATTGGAATTTGAAGCTTTACATTATTCTAGTTAAAGAATATAAAAAATGTATTTTTCGTCATTATTCTATTTTAAAATTTAAATTTAAATGTGACTATTAATTTTAGTAAAATAAATAAAACAAATTTTGACTGCCAAGGTCAAGAAATATGTTATTATAGTAGAAATATGCCTAATACTAGGCATTATGGTCAGTTTATATACAAAATAAATATTTTAACATATTAATATTATGTTGAAATTTCAAATTAATTTAAAAATTGAGACAAATTTTTTTTTTAATTTTTTTTTCAATGTTTATTTATTTTTGGGACAGAGAGAGACAGAGCATGAACGGGGGAGGGGCAGAGAGAGAGGGAGACACAGAATCGGAAACAGGCTCCAGGCTCTGAGCCATCAGCCCAGAGCCTGACGCGGGGCTCGAACTCACGGACCGCGAGATCGTGACCTGGCTGAAGTCGGACGCTTAACCAACTGCGCCACCCAGGTGCCCCGAGACAAATTTTTAAAATTGTCTCAGAAACCGTATTTGCAGAAACCATATTTGCAGGATACAAAGGTGTGATTTTTCAAATGAGTTGTGCATATGTATTTTACACTTTTGCTCTGTGAGGATGTCTTTGTTTAAATTCATCACTTGTAAATTAGAGTGGCTGTCATTCTTATCACTTTTATAATTTAATTCAGTGATAATTTCACTTCACTGCCACATTTTGCTCTAAAATGCCTTCTTTGTTTATATCTTTTATTGTTCTTAGCTTGTTTTATCCAAGCTGAAACAATTTATTATTTTTTTAGCTTTGTCTCTTATGCTCTTTATTGTATACATTTGTAATTACTTTATAAAGTTATGATTTTAATATTCAGTAGTTGTCTTTAGTACTACCCTGTGTTTAGTGAATGTGCCAGTGAGAAACCCAAATAATTTTTTTTGTCACGAGGGACTCACATGAATCAGAGCTTTAATCAGACATCTAGGGGCACAGGTGAAACAGGTAGAGATCTGAATACCTTCCCAGCTTCCCATGTCCTTCCTTTCTTTATCTGATGGGTCCTGGCTCAGATTTTTGGATGAGATTTGAAGTGTAGGTGTGTATGATCACCTCATTTACACAGAAAGAGCCATCCCAGTACACAACATCTCCATTTTTTCCCCCTTTGAATACAGTCACCATGCGTACATTACATCCTCAGAACTTATTTATTTTTATAACTGGAAGTTTTTACGATTTGATCATACAAAACCTCTCGATTTCATATTCAGATGTGTAGAATACATAGAAATTTTCCATGGAGCCATATTCCATAAATCTCTGTACTCTAGCTTTATTTTTCATAAGCAACCTAGAGAATTAGACATATTCTGTTAAAAGCAGTCCATAGATAAGCTGCCCTACTAGTGAAACCACTTAGTTTGCCAGTTTGTTTGCTAGGAGGTCTGTTATCAGTGTGTTTACAAGGAAATTCTGCCTTCTCCCTTGACAGAAAGCATACTCCCATTTCCTCCTATAACGGGAAAGTGGATCACAGACCAGCAGCTTAACTCAAGCACTGAGTATGAACTTTATTGTTATTTTTTGAGTATGAACTTTAAATGCTGTCCTCAAACTATCCATACTGTTTTTGACCCTCCCAATACATTTGTATTTTTACCCGTCCTTCATTTCCTTTGATCTTAGACATTATGGTCATTCTTTCAAAGTAGTCTTTTCTACTAGTCTTCTTGAGTTCTGATCCTCATCTCTTGTAGAATAGCACTTCATAGCACTTTTCCCCTCTGGTTTCTTCTCTGGTTCTTCATTACTGTCAGTGTACAGTATGATCAAGTTTCTGTCCTTGAAGAAAGCAAACAAAATAATTTTTTTCTATGCCTTGCTTAATCCAGAAGTTCTCTATCCTGGCCCTCTTTTTCCTTACAAGTCAAGAAGTTCTTAAAGAATAGCCTTTTCTTGGCATATTAATTTTCTCAACTGCCCATGAACTCTTCAGTTGCATATAGTTTAGCTCCTGTAATATACAGGATGTTTCTCAACTTTGCAACTATTGACATTTTGTCCTGGATAGTTCTTTGTTTGGGTACAGGGGTGTCTTGTGCAGTATATGTTTAATAGAATCTCTGACTCCTACTCATTAAATGCCGGTAGAACCCTCAAGTTTTAATAACTAAAAATATCTCCAGGCATTGCCAAATATGCCTTTGCAGGCAAAAATCACCCCGGGTTGAGTACTACTCTAAAGTCATCAGCGACTTTACCAATTTTCATATTCTTTTTTTTTAAATCTTCATCATTAACTTCTCTTCAAGTTCTTACACTATTGAAGACTTCATCTATCTATCTATCTATCTATCTATATCTATCTATCTATCTATCTATCTATCTATATATCACTTCTTTTTTTTATTTTTTTAATGCTTATTTACTTTTGAGACAGAGAGAGACAGAGCATGAATGGGGGAGGGTCAGAGAGAGAGGGAGACACAGAATCTGAAGTAGGCTCCAGGCTCTGAGCTGTCAGCACAGAGCCCGACGCAGGGCTTGAACTCACGGACTGCGAGATCACGACCTGAGCTGAAGTAGGATGCTTAACTGAATGAGCCACCCAGGCGCCCCTATATATCTATCACTTCCTCTCTTTTTCTCCTTTTTTTCTCCTTACAGTCTCCTTAGCAGGCTGCTTCTTCATATCTACATTTTAGACACGGCTATTACTTGCATTTGGCCCATCATGCTCTTGCCTTTATTTTTCACCTGTCCTATCTGAAAACTTAAGATATAGGTGAAGTCATTTGTAGATTCTAAACAAAAGGCTGGGAATCTCTATTATATCAGAAATCTGACAACATCAGTCAACATTGAGAAAAACAATATATTGGAGTTATGGAAATAGAATGAAGGCTTATGAAAGCTCTCTTTCCATAAGGAGAATAGTAGAAACTCTGAGGACTGAAACTTTGGAGTAGATGTAGAGAAATATGCAGTGAATTGATATTTGCCCTAATAGTTAATGGCTCCTCTTCCTTTGTTCTCTGCTATTTATATTACTGTCCTGTTTTTATAGACATATAGTTCAGCCTCCTTTTAAGATATTCCAGTAATTCTCAATCTCCCTTCTGTTTCTAAAGCCACATTGGATAAACAGCAATTACATCACTTAAAATAGGACCTCCTCATTAGAGACAGTGTAATACACTGCGATAATAAATTCTACCTTCATGGCTATCACCCACCACTACACTTTTTTGTTTTTGTTTTCCATGTTTTTTTTTAAGTTCTTATTTTACTTCCAGTTAGTTAACATATAGTGTTATATTAGTTTCAAGTGTAAATATAGTGATTCAACAAGTCCATACATTACCCATTGCTCATCATAACAAATGCACTCTTTGATCCCCATCACCTGTTTAACAATCCTTCCATCTATCTCTCCTCTGGTAACTATCAATTGTTCTCTCTAACTAAGTGTCTGTTTCTTGATTTCTCTCTCTCTCTCTCTCTCCTTTTCCCAGTTTGCTCATTTGTTTTTTTTTAATTCCATATATGAGTCAAATCATATGGTATTTGTCTTTCTCTGACTGACTTATTTTCCTTAACATTATACCCTCTACCTCCATCCATCTTGCTGCAAATGGCAACTTTCATTCTTTTTTATCTAGTTATCTACTTCATTCCTTTTTATCCACATCTTCTTTACCCATTATTTAGTCAATGGACACTTGGGCTGTTTCCATATCTTGGCTACTAAATAATTCTGCTATAAATGTTGAGGTGCATGTATCACTTTGAATTAGTGTTTTTGTATTTTTTGGGTAAATACCCATAGTGCAATTGCTGGATTGTAGGGTAGTTCTATTTTTAACTTTTGAGGAACCTCCATAGTGTTTTCCCCAGTGGCTGTACTAGTTTGCATTCCCGCCAATAATGCAAGAGGGTTTCTTTTTCTCTACATCCTCACCAACATCTGTTTTGTGTGTGTGTGTGTGTGTGTGTGTGTGTGTGTGTGTGTGTGTGTGTGTTTGTGTGTGGTTGATTTTAGCCATTCTGACAGGTGTGAAGTGATATCTCATTGTAGTTTTGATTTGCATTTCCCCAATGATAGGTGATCATGAAAATCTTTTCATGTCTGTCTGTTGGCCATCTCTGTGTCTTCTTTGGAGAAATGTTTGTTCATGTCTTCTGCCTAATTTTTTAAATGGATTATTTGTTTGTTGAGTTTTATAAGTTCTTTTAAGTTTTTTTGGAGACCAACCCTTTATCTGATATGTCTTTTGCAAATATCTTCTCCCATTCAGAAGATTGCCTTTTAGTTATTTATTTATTTATTTTTTAATGTTTTTTTATTTTTGAGAGAGAGAGACACATAGAACACAAGTGGGGGGAGGGGCAGAGAGAGAGGGAGACATAGAATCTGAAGCAGGCTGCAGGCTCTGTGTTGACAGTTGAGCCCAATGTGGGGCTTGAACTCATGAATTGTGAGATCGTGACCTGAACTGAAGTCGGACACTTAACTGACTGAGCCACCCAGGCGCCCTGCCTTTTAGTTTTATTGATTGTTTTCTTTGCAGAACATTTTTATTTTGATGTAGTCCCAATAGTTTATTTTTGCTTTTGTTTCCATTGCCTTAGAAGACAATATCTAGAAAACGGTTGCTACAACCAATGTCAAAGAAGTTGCTACCTGTGTTCTCTTCTAGGATTTTTTATGGTTGTAGGTCTCACATTTACATTTTTTATCCATTTTGAATTTATTTTTGTGTATGATGTAAGGAAGTGTTCTAGTTTCATTCTTTTGAATGTTGCTGTCCAGTTTTTCTTATACCATTTGTTGAAGATACTGTCCTTTTCCTATTGGATATTCTTTCTTGCTTTGTTGAAGATTAACTGACTATATAGTTGAGGGTTTATTTCTGGGTTTTCTATTCTGTTCCATTGATTTATGTACCTATTTTTGTGCCACTACCATACTGTTTTGATTACTACAGCTTTGTAATATAACTTGAAGTCTAGAATTGTGATGCCTCTAGCTTTGTTTTTATTTTTCAAGATTGCTTTGGCTATTTGGGGTCTTTTGTGGGATTGAGCCCTGGGTCAAGGCCCATGTTGGTCTCTGTGCAGAACATGGAGCCTGCTTGGGATTCTCTGTCTCTCTCTCTGTCTGTCTCTCTCTCCCTCCCCCTCTACTCCCCTGATCTCTCTCTCTCTAAAATAAAATTAAAAACAAAAAAAATTAAAATAAAAAAATCAAGTTCTTTATATATTAATGTTTTGTAAGAATAACCTTGTATTTACCTGGCTTCTCATTTGCTTATTTTTTGGAAATGCATGCATTTTTCAAAATCAGTTTACATTACTTAGAAAAATAATAGAGAAGAGCATTTAAAATTTCTGTATTTTACTATAATTATGTTGCATTTTAATTAGACCATTTATTCTACTTACTTATTTCTTGACTAAGAAGTTAAGGAAAAAGTATCTACCTTTAAGATATTGTCTTAGCTATTTAAAAAGAATTTTAATTTGCATCTTTGTTTTCTTAAACAAAAAGTTTAACCATCATGGACATCTTTGTGGACCCTTATATTACTAATCACGTCATAATTTGATAATTTAGTACTTAAAAAGTGTCTTCTGTTAAATTGCAAGATAATGTTTTCTAAAATAGTAATAGGTGATGACATCAAAGACCAAAATATTATGTTGAAGAAAATAGTGATTTATAGAGTACCTTATTTACTTTAAAACAAATTTTGAACTAGAGTGTCTTTTGTAAAAGTACTAGTCTATCCTATCATAATTTTAATATTTCTAAACTCTTGTGAGAGAAAACTGTAAAACACTGAAGTTTTTGCTCTTTCTTACTTTTTCATTGTTTTGGAAGAATACACCCACTACTAGGGTTTTTAGTTTGAATATTTAGACTACATGATTTGAATGGGAGGCAACCAGCTGTCAGATAATTCATGTCACGTATTAGGAACTAGTTGGGATGAGACAGTGTATCAGCATGCTGTTGCCTTCAGTAGATTTATGTTACAAAGAAATGCAGATACGTTAATACAAGTAGTGATTTTCAATGAAAAGATCAGCCACCTAGCTATGGTTCATGAATCACAGTGATTCTCTTTCTTTTATTTTTTAATAATAATAACAGTACATGGAAACTATTGCTGAGCCAAGTGGCTACCAGAGTATGCTGATCTTAAAGATTTAACTTGACCCAGCAGTCCACTGGAAGTTGCTATAGCTGAGAAAAAAGAACTGAAGCAGAGATGCTAGGTCTACATTTAGAAAAAGAGAAAGGAACTGGTAATGCCTGCTTTTTTTCCAATAGCATTCATCTCTCTAGGAAGTCCTGCATAACAAAAGGGAGTTAGGACACCATTAAGTTTTATGAAGTGATAGTATGATTTCTTGAAGGGAACTTACTGTTCCACAGCTGGAAGCCTGTAAGGTCTGTTAGCTAAAGCAGTTCAAAGGTAAAACTCTGTTGTTCAGTATATAGTTTGTTTTCTGTGTTTTGATTCAGTGCAGTGGGGTTGAACATAAAAGTGCTAAGGTCTTCAGCTTTTCATGATTCTCTCCCAGTTGTTATAAGTAGACATTTAGGTATTTTAAGGAAATCAGAACAATTGGCCCATACAAATGATTTTTACAGAAATTGGTTTTTGTTCTTATAAAACAACAATGTAAAATAAAGTGATTTCCCAATTTTGATAAAACTTTCTGTATTTACAGAAAAATAAGAATTCTTTCACAATTAAATAGCAAATTATTCTGGTTCAATAAGCAAGTGTATTTTAGTTAGCAATAGACAAAATCTTCTTTAAAAAATTTTTTTCAAAAAAAAAGACAAGATTGCCTAATAAAATCACTGTAGAATTACTTGGGGTACAGCAGCCCAAATTAAAGAAAAACTCAGAAGATAATTATATTAAATGTACTTAAGAGTCAACCATTGTGAATTTTCAGTTGAGCTCAGTGCTATGGCTATGAATCCAGGACACGTGTCAGGTATTCTTTTTGAAGGGGACGAGGATGACAAAGTGAGCAGGAAGAGGTGTCTTTATTTATGGCAGTGGAATTATGTGATATTAAAAAAAGAAAGTATTGCTTAAAAAAAAGCCTAGATTTTCTGTGAGGGCCATCCAATTCTTACATTTAAAAGAATATGGGTTCCTTACTTGCAAAGACACCTACCTAAAATAGGTAAGAAATTGCTAGTTCTGGAATCCTGACTATTACAGATGTTAAATAATGTATCAAACAGTGAGCAGTCCACTAACAACTCTGAAAAATAGAAGTGACAGGATATAATTGGCTTTTAATTATTGGTGAGTTAGCATAAAGATTAAAGTAAGATTAATCCAAATTATTTATTCAGTGAAGAATATTACAGACTATTTTGAGTCAGAAACTGGGCTAGTCATTACATGTGGAAAGAAATGTAAAACTTTTTTTCTTACTTTATAAGGTAATATATTTTTTTCTTCAAATCATCTCTTTTCACAAACTGCCATATCCACAAAATAGAACTTGTAAGAAGTAGAACTCACAGAAGAAGAATGAATTGTCTTCCTCTCTGTTTTTTTCTTCTGCCTTCCTATTTTTTTCTCATTTCTTAGCTTTAACTCGTTTCTCAAAATAACAATAAAACATGACCCAAATGAACACAGGTCAGGTGATATTAATAGTGTCAGATTCAGGAGAGCAGGTAAACAAGATATTATTACTACTATTCCCTCATGTGAATCTTTTACTTAATAACAACAAAGAAAGATTCCCAAATTTACTTTGGAACTAGATAACATCATCACTTTGGTTACATCATGTCACTTGACATTTATTAAATACACTTTTTAAATTTTATAATAATTTTATATTTACAGGAAAGTTAGAAGAACTAATAAGAACTCCCACATATACTTAAATTTTTTTTTAACATTTATTTTTGAGAGAAAGAGAAAGAGAGACAGCATGAGTGTGGAGGAACAGAGAGAGAGAGGCAGACACAGAATCTGAAGCAGGCTCCAGGCTCTGAGCTGTCAGCACAGAGCCCAACGCGGGCCTCAAACCCATGAACTGCGAGATCATGACCTGAGCCGAAGTCAGTCACTGTAACGGAATGAGCCACCCAGGCGCGCCCCCATACATACTTTATATAGATTTTTCAGTTGTTGATCTTTAACACAAAATCTTTCTCTCTCTCTGCTTCTCTCACTGTGATACATACATACAAGTACATATTTATTTATATGGATTTATTTATCTTAAGCATGTGAGATTTAGTTGTATATATCATGACCCTTTACTCCTAAATACTTTATATGCATTATCTAAGAACAAAGGTATTCTTTTACATTACACTGTTAAGTATCAAAATCAGGAAATTTATTCTTGATACAATATGTTAATATTTAACATAAGTCCATATTCAACTTTTTCTAATGTTTCAATTTTTTTTTTAAACCTAGGCTCCAATCCATAACCATGTGATATGTTTACTTATCATGTCTCCTTAGTCTCTCTTAATCTGAAAGCATTCCTCACTATTCTTTATCTCACCTGGCATTAACACTCATTATATTTATTTTGTAGAATGTTTTTTAAGTCATGTTGTTCTGGTATTTCACTGTTAAGCGATTTTTAGGAGGAAAACTACATGTGTGATATTGTTTTCTTAGTGGATCACATCAGGAGGTTCATAATGTCAGTTTGTTTCATTACTAGTGATGTTACCTTTGATAACTTTGGTAAACTTGGTTTACTAGGTTTTCACACTATAAAATTATTATTGTTCCCTTGTTAATTCATAAGTAATTTTTTGAAGAGATACTCTGAAGCTATGTAAATACGTTTCTCCTCATCAACTTTTATCCAGATATTTGCACAATAGTAATTTTATAACTCCATCATCCCTTCTATATTTATTAGTTGGCATTCTTCTGTAGGAAAGTCATTTCTCTTTTCCTATATTTAGATAAGTACGCATGTATGTACATGTATATGTATTACTTATCTGAACTGGATCATGGGTTCCTATTTTATTCAATGGATTATGATTCATTATCATCATTGTTTATTTTGATGCTTAAATGATTCCAGATTTGATCTGTGAGAGTCCCTTAGGTGTTCATGGATTTCTTTAAAGAATCAATTAATATTTAGTTTTTTGTTTTTTTTTTTTAAATTTTAGAATGTAGGAGGATCAGAGAGAAAAGGGAGAAGGAAGAATCTTTAAAAAAAATTTTTTTTAATGTTTTTTTTATTTTTTTTATTTTTGAGAGTTTGGGGAAGGGGCAGAGAGAGAGGGAGACACAGAATCCACAGTAGGCTCCAGGATGTCAGCACAGAGTCCAATGAGGGGCTTGAACCAACGACTATGAGATCATGACCTGAGCCGTAGTCAGACAGTTAACCAACTGAGCCACCCAGTCACCCCATGAGAGAAAATATTAATCAACACAGAGCCACATGTGGGGCTTGATCTTACAACCCTGAAATCACAACCTGAGCCAAAAGCAAGAGTCGGATGCTCCGGGTGCCCAGTGGCTCAGTTGGTTAAGCTGACTCTTGATTTTAGCTCAGGTCATAATTGCACAGTCATGGGACTAAGCCCTGCATCAGGCTCTGTGCTGAACCTGGAGCCTGCCTGGGATTTTCTCTCTCCCTCTCTCTGCCCCACATGTGCTCGTTCCCTCTCTCTCTGTCTCTGTCTCTCAAAAAAAAAAAAAAAAAAAAAAAAAGACAGAAAAAGTTGGACTCGCAACCCAACTGAGCCACCCAGGTGCCCCTAATTGTCATTTATTAATTGACGTTTTATCTACTTGATTTTGTTAGGCCCTGAAGATTCAGCAAAAAGATTCAACAGTGCCTAGTACTAGGGGTACTGGGATTAACAAAGGCAGATAGATTAAATAAATTAGTAAATAAATTAGGGTAGAGTAGTGGTACAGATGAGACAGATAAATTCTTGCATAGTCATAAAAGGTTTCATACGTTAGGTAGTGTCTTAAAATAATAGTTACTGTAAAATTGTAATTTTTAAACATTAAAAATGTGACTTTTATACATATGTCAAAGATTTATTCAAATTAATTAGTGGGGAAACCAGTGAAAATTAATATTTCAAACAATATTTGAAACAATATTTGAGGAACAGGTTCAAACAATATTTGAGGAACAGGTTATTTATAGGAAGTTTAATAAAGAAATATTAGAATAAGATTGTGTGATTATAAAACTGGTTAATGTCTTGCAGGGCAATAAACTCATATTTGAGATTATCTTTTCTACAAAAACACTTATATATTTGGCATAAATCTGCATATTAACAAGTGACTTCAGAGAGTCTGTGCCCTTGATTAACAGCAAATAACAAAATCAAAAGCAGTCCCCTTAAGAATTAAATAATCCTTCAGTATGACATTGACAAGTCATGCAATCATCCTCTTGGCCTTATTCCTAATATCTGGATATTATTTTCTTAGCATTGTTCTCTTAGATCTCAAATATTTTCCAAAGAGTACTTTAACATTAATATTGTATACTATTATAAACATATATCACTGTGTCATATTTATTATATAATAAGATTTTTATCTCAGAAAAAAGGCTGATCTTTTTTTTTTTTAATTATGGACTCACTATTTACATTTGTTCAATATGAGATGTTAATTGTGTGTGCCTCCTTGAGCATAAAGTACTAAGCATTATAGAGAAATGTCATTAAGAAATGTAGGACTAGGGTGGGTGCCTGGGTGGCTCAGTCGATTGAGCGACTGACTTCGTCTCAGGTCATGATTTCACGGTTTGTGAGTTTGAGCCCCGAGTCAGACTCTGTGCTGACAGCTCAGAGCCTGGAGCCTGCTTTGGATTCTCCCTCTCTCTCTGTGTTCCTCCTCTGCTGGTGCTCTTTCTCTCTCTCTCAAAAATAAATAAAGATTTAAAAAAATTAAAAAAAAGAAATGTAGGACTAGGGATGCCTGGGTGGCTCACTCAGTTGAGTGACTCATGTCGGCTCAGGTCATGATCTCACAGTTCATGGGTTTGAGCCCCATGTCGGGCTCTGTGCTGACAGCTCAGAGCCTAGAGCCTGCTTCGGATTCTGTGTCTCCCTCTTTTTCTGCTCCTCCCCTGCTCATGCTCTGTCTCTCTCTCCCTCAAAAATAAATGAACATTAAAATAAAAAATAAATAAATAAAAGAAATGTAGGACTAGATCTTTTAAAGACATTATTATTTGCTTTTTTGACCCTGAGGCTAGGAAACCAAGCCTGCCTCTCCATTAGATTTCACTTGTAATAACTATAAATTTGGTGCATTTCTTTCTTCTAAGGTCTCCAAAATTTGTTAAGGTCCTTCCAGAAAGTAACTATATTGAAGAATATAATTGTTTCCATGAGACTCAGATGATATTTTTTGAGAACCCAGTTTCTGTCTTACCCATATCCAGATCTCAAAGAGTTGCTCTGCTTTTCAGTGGGCACACAATTTTAATTAATTTGAGCTCCCAACTAGACAGACCACAATGATGAAAAACCCTAATAAATCATATTCTCTGTTGTCTTTTACCCAGTAGAGATTACATCTCCATCACCAACCCAATGGAGATGGCTAAATGATCAGATCATTAAATTAGATACTTCACAAGCAAAGATTTATTGATCATGTAAAATCACACTCACACATACACAAGTACTTCCTTGACCATGTGGTTTAAGCTGGTTTAGGTCCATTGCTTACTAGTCCCTCACTTGGCTGTGGAAAGGAACACAGCTGAAGCAATGCCTAATGTAGAATGCTTTTTCAACTATATAGTTGAATCTGGCTTAGTGATTTGAAACCAGATATACCCAACAGTTGTGAGACTTGATTGTGAAAAGGAACACAGCCCTAACCAGGAGTTAGAAATAAGAAATACACAGAATAACAGAATTTGTTAGCAGCAAAAACAAACAAAATGAACCAAGCCAACCAACCAGTGAAACAAACAAACAAACAAACAAAAAAAAACAAATCTGTATAAAACCAGAGGAAAGAGAAAAACAGAAAAAAAGAAAGTTAACAAAGGGAAAATGCTGATGCCACTTGAGAATCATTTTGGTATCCAAGAAGGGACATGCTTAGCTTTAAACAGACTGTGAAGTCACTTCCCTGGCAATGCTGTTTAATTGATTCTACCTTTGGGTCCACTTGGATATCTCAATGGGTTGTCCAAAACTTTAAGGTATAATTTTCAAAAGTTTAAAACGTGACTTTATACAGATATAGATTGGGCAAGAATCAAAGATTTACTCAAACAATTAATAGGAGAAATGGCACAATGGTAAATTGGTTTAACGAGCATTAGGGACTGGGTGTTTATAGAAATTTAATAAAATAATGTTAGAATAATATTGCAAAATTGAATACAAAACCAGTTAATGTTCTACAGGGCAATAATCCATTATGAGACAAAAGCATTTGTATCTTTATTGGATGCAAATCTACAAGTTATCATGTAACTCACTTAGTTTGAAGCCTTAATTAATAGTAATAGTAAATAGCAAAATCAAATAATGGTATAATGTCCTACAGAATTCAGTAGTTCTTAGGAAACCATTTTAAACAGTGCTTCAGTGTATAGTCATCTTTTTGGCCTTCTTTCTAAGTTTAGATAATGGTACTTAGCACAACCATTAAGTGAGCTCAAGAGAGCAGCAATTTAGAAATGGAGCAACTCATGAGTAATTACATTAATGCATAAAGAATTTCTGTAAGCCAGGAGTGTTGGAATAAAGGTGAGATCTTACAATAGATAAGGGAAGAGAGACCAGGGCAGAGCTAGCTCAGAGTCAGGCATGCATGCAATAAGAATTTTGTAGGAAGTCAGAATTTTGTAGGACCTTTTAAGCAGGGTAGTGGCATGAAAATGTATGCATTTTAGTATTATTATTCACCTAAGTTTAAATGGATTAATTGAATTTAGTAAGTGGCTATAAGTTTAGTGATAATACCTTACATGAAAAATGGCAGTTTTTTAAATTATTATGTGAATGCAAAATAGTGTATTGCTTTTTTGATGATAGTGGAGGCAAACTGTTTATATTCCAACTTGGTTAAAAGACTTTGCTGCTTATTTAAACTCTTCTCAGCACTTCATAAACCCTTCATTTTATTCATTCAATTATATTAAATTTTACATTTCCTTGTTTCTTAAAATTGTGAAATTTTATAATTAAAATATTGCCCATAAGTGAGTAATTACTGAATAATTACTAATTTACCAATTAAACCTTTTAAGGAGAATAATGATAAAGATATTCCTAAGAGAAAGAAAAAGCACTGAGTTATGCCAGTTTTGGCTATTTTTCATTACTTGGCAATTTATTTGCCTTTCTCACAGTATATAATTACACTCAGTTATAAAGTACCATAATTCATTAGCTACTGAAGTCACACAGCCTAATTTATGAACAACCCATTTCCTAAGCAAGCCAATTTCTTTGTAGTCACTATCTGAACTGTCAACTTGTAAAATGTCCATATAGCTTTGCACCCAGGGTAGTGTGAAAGGTCACACAAAATAATAGGAGTTTATAGAAACATAAAATCTTGTTTGTACGGATTGATACTCTTATTGATTCCAAATTAGCAGTGTTACTTTTCTGTGTATTGTCTGGCTTAATAGAAGACCACTGGGCTCTTTGGTATATTTCTGAATTCAATCTATTACAGTATTTTGTTTTGTAGGAACAGTGGGCCTCCCACAGATATGTGGCTGGATATAATCTCAGCGAAGTTTTCATACTCTGAATAAATGATGCTGCTGGTATTCATATTATACTTTTGTATAATTCAAATATGTCATGTTTATTCAAACATTATTCAAACATGTCATGTTTATTTCTAGTTCTGGAATTTGACCCACCTGATTAAGCTCCCTTATCTGTATCTCATACCTTTCTCTTAACTTACCTCTTCTTACTTATTTTGGTCTAGTTTAAGTCCTTTTTTCCCTTGTAAAACTCTCTTTGATTTCAGCCTTAGCTGATTTAAACTTCTCTTTTGATTTTCTGTTACAGTGGTAGCTTATACTATATCACTCATTTATTCATATCCTATGAGATTTGGTAAGAATACTCTTCACGTTTTTACAGATAGGGAAACAGAAATAATAAATAACATTAAGTAACAAGTCATCAAACTAGGAAGTGTAAGGATGAGTCCAGAAAAGCTGACTCCAGAGTTTGTGCTTTTAATTCCTACTTAAAAGGAAGAGGATATGAATGCTCTTGATTTTAGAGCTTGAGTTTTTGGTAGTTAAATGATTTTCTACTTGAGCTTCAGAAAGCACTGACTATTGCTTCATAGTATATATCCAGATTAGCTGATTAACCATTTTTTAGAATTTTTCAGGTATTTTGAAATATTAAAAATCTAAGGTTCAGTACCCTTCTCATGATAATCAATTATGTAAGAAATTACCCATTAGTTTTTAGCTATTAGCTGTGTCATCTTATTTTGTAACTAGGATCTTATAGACTTTACTAGAACTTTGTTCCTTTCTTTCAGTACCTTATCCTAGTTCATGATTATATTTATTAGTGTTATTGTTTGATTGATAACATTCACCCACACTAGACTATAGACCTGGTGAAAATGATCTCATTTCATGATCACCACTGTAATCTCAGCAAGAACAGTAGTGCCTGGCGATTATGTATACTCAATAAGTATGTAATGATTGAATAACTTAGTCTTAATGGAACTCTTGACTTTTTCTTTGTAAAATCAGATTAGATAGTCTCAAAATATGTGTATACTTCATTTTTTGATGATATTTACTTCTTAGTAGAGGTGCTGTTACAGTATTTTTAGAAAAGTTTTCAGCATTGGGGTACCTGGGTGGCTCATTTAGTTAAGCGTCCGACTTCTGCTCAAGTCATGGTCTCATGGTTTGTGAGTTCGAGCCCTGCTCAGGCTCTGTGCTGACAGCTCAGAGCCTGGAGCCTGCTTCAGATTCTGTGTTTCCCTCTCTCTCTGCACCCCACCCCCATTCTCACTCTATCCCTCTCTGTCTCTCAAAAATGAATAAACATTAAAAAAAGAAAGTTTTCAGCATTAACTCTTATTTATGATGTATTAAGTTTTCTCTGTTTTTATAAGGTCATACAAAGTTCTTATAATGAATATAGCAGAAGCAAAATATTGAACTTTTGGAGGCCATTCATGCTTCCAGTTACCAGGAATGTAATCAATTTAAAAAGATTTTTAACTATGCTTTTCAAGTTATTTTCTGATTGCTTTCTGTCTTTTTTCATTGCTTTTTATCTACTTTAGATTTTTTTTCTTTTTTTAAAAACTCTGCAATTATATGAGTCTTGTTTTAAATTTTTTTTTCAATGTTTTTTATTTATTTTTGGGACAGAGAGAGACAGAGCATGAACGGGGGAGGGGCAGAGAGAGAGGGAGACACAGAATCCGAAACAGGCTCCAGGCTCCGAGCCATCAGCCCAGAGCCTGACGCGGGGCTCGAACTCACGGACCGCGAGATCGTGACCTGGCTGAAGTCGGACGCTTAACTGACTGCGCCACCCAGGCGCCCCATATGAGTCTTGTTTTAAACAACTTTCTAGCTATCTTCATTTTGGTACACCTCATACAGGTAAAACCAGCAAAACACAAAAATATGCCATCTTTTTTAAGATCTAAAAATATTTCATTCTGATTAACTTCTGGCGGCTTGAGGCTTGTTCATTATTTTATCCTTAAACATGGTATTGAGTCAAGGAATCTTTGTTGAGTTTAGCTTAATTGACTACTTTCTGGCTCTGTACTTTTATTTACACAAGAAATAGAATATGTTATTTAAATCAGTCATACTCTCTATCTGCTTCAGTTAATTATTATTTTTTTTGTTGTGAACTATGACAGCGACCAAAGCTATCTCCTATTATACATGTGCTCTTTGCTAAACAGTTATTCCACATAAGGTATACATCTTATTGTATTCACAGCATAACAAAATTTAGGTCTAATCACAGCAAACAATAAAATAAGTTAGTGTAGTGATTTTCAATTTGTAGACTATATATTCCTGGTAGATAGCATACATTCTGTAGGGAGTCCTGAGTAAAAACAATGTCTGATGTGCACAACTGTGCTTCTCTAGATTTAAAATGTTTGTTGTAATATTTTATAATACATTATTTATATATTTATGTAGTTTATCACATAATCCTTTGGGAAAGAAGAATATTTTTCTTCCTTTAGAGTCGCAGACTAGTAACTCCTACTGCCTACTTTCTCCTATTACTCATACCAAAAATCTTGAAGTCATCCTTGTCCATATTCCTCTTTCTGAGAACTTTCATTCACAAATTCTTTTGTTTATTTTTTTATAAGATATCCAGTATCTGACCAGTGTTTGTCATCCTCATGTTTTGAAACACTACCATGTTTTCAGCTCATCTTCTTGGCTGAATTATTATTTTCACTACATCTGTTCTGTTCTTGTTTTCCTATAGTCTGTTTTCTTCATGTTGCTAGAGTAATTCTTCATACCTAAATTAAACTATGTTCTGTCTATTCTTAAAATTTTCCACTGGTTTCCTATTCACCCAAAGGGCTTATCATGGCCTAAATTTCCCTAAGTGACTTTGTTCCTTATTTTCACTTTATAATTATTTTCTACTACTGTACCTTTTGCTTACCCTGCTAGCCACTTTAGCCTCCCTGATTTTTCTCTATCTTTTCAAGATTTCTCATTTCAGTTTTTTGCACTTTTAATTCCTGCTGCCTGGAAACTTGTGTTCAGATTTTTGCCTGTTACCCTCCCTAATTTCTTTCAGATTTATGCTCAAATATCACTTTATCTTAGGTCACCCGTGAGCATTCTATATACAGCACTTTTCTTATCCCTGTGATCCTCGTTACCCTGCTTTATTTTTTTCTCAATATCACTTACCATCTTTTTACATATTATGTATTTGTTTACTTATTTATTGTTGGTCTCACCCCGTACTTAAAAATCCTTGAGGGCATGAACTATTTTTGTTCTTTATTTTTTTTCAACGTTTATTTATTTTTGGGACAGAGAGAGACAGAGCATGAACGGGGGAGGGGCAGAGAGAGAGGGAGACACAGAATCGGAAACAGGCTCCAGGCTCTGAGCCATCAGCCCAGAGCCCGACGCGGGGCTCGAACCCACGGGCCGCGAGATCGTGACCTGGCTGAAGTCGGACGCTTAACCGACTGCGCCACCCAGGCGCCCCTATTTTTGTTCTTTAAATTAAACCTTTCCAAGGGCTAGTACAGGGTCTTATACCAAGAAGTCATGGAATACATATTAAATGAATGGAAGAAAGAAGAAATGAATGATTGAGGAAATGAAGGTTTGCCAGTTTGTAGTAACTTCCCCTTCCCCCTTTAAATGGTTTTATGCCAATGGAGTAGGAACTTGCTAAAACAGCCTTTTTCCTAAATCAGTAAACTACTTATTAATGTCTCTGGTGGCCACACAAAAGGAGAATTACTGCAAGTGGGTGAAGGACTTTTTTATATTAAAATATATATCCTAATTCATGATTTTAAGATTCCAACTGTATCTGTTTATTTTGAAACATTGATTTATATTCATCCTCTAGCACTCAAAACAAAGGGAATTTGGCTCCTTTCTTCTTTCCTGGTAAATTTTCTGTGTAACAAAGAGACTTGTTAAAAAAAAAAAAAAAAAAAAAGAAAGAAAAAAGTCCTCAGAGAAAGCTGCACTATTACTCAAATTGTTTCTGTCAAATTGAATTTCATTTGTGAATTTGTGGTAGTTTAAAACATTTAGAAATCAGACATTTTGGCATAGTTTATAGATTCAGAGGAAATTATAATTACAGCAGTTACAAAGCAATGAAAAAAATTAAAAGCTGTCAAATCAGCTATGGTGCATATTGCATAATTTGTAATTTTGGACTCTCAGTAATTCAAGTAATTTAACATGCCAACTTTTCTGTGCTTTACAACTTGGCAATTTAGAACACTTTAATAGGTTTCTTCTTTTTTTATTTCTAACTATTCCCATAAGATTCATGGATGTCTTGGAAATACTAATATCATTCAGAGTATACTTTCCATTAAATTGCAGTTTCATTGTGAACTGTAGGATTCACCCATTACACCCCAGTGGCATTTCTTAAAGTGAACATTCAATTTATCTTGCAACATTGAAAATGTAACCGAGTGATTGGACATGTTTAATAATAATAAAGTTTTGAACAAATTAACAGTAATGTTCAATACACATTTTAAGATAGGACTTGAAAAATGCTCAAGACTTGAATATCAGTAATGAGTTTTCATTGTAAACAGAGTTATGATGTAACAAGAGAAATTGTGCTTATTTCCAAATAGAATATACTTTTTAGAACTATTGTTGTCATTATAGGATTGAACAATTTTACACCTTTTTATGGGGGAGGGGAAGATCACTACATTTAAAAGATCAGCTGAAATATCTTTCTTCACATGTAAACTTTTAGCATTTAGTGGCTTGGGTAAAGAAGCTTTGCACTTTTATCATGACTATCAGGATGTTTAGATACTGAAGTTTCTTTTTTCCTAGTCTGAAACTGATTTATAATTGCACTAAATAAAGTTAATAAATACTCTTTCATTTGAGAATAAATGATTTGACCTGAATCTGCTTTAATCATGGAGATTAAATAAGACTGTGAAATAATGTATATGAAAGAATCATAGAGTATCTTATGGCATATTTTATTACAGAATGCTTAACTTACATGCAAAGATAAAGTCGTAAAGCACTTCTGCATCAATTTCTAGCCATAATTTTAAAACCCAAGGATTTGGTAGAATTGTAATTAGCTGGCACTGATCTGTTCTTCTCATGATCACCTCCCCTTGAGGTTCAAAAGAAAAACAAATCTGGTTCATCTTTAGTTCCAGAGTGAATTATTGACTAGCAAAATAAGAGAGCAAAATATTTTCTTTTAAATGCAGATAGTGTAAGATCTGAATTTAAGATGACAGGTGAGTGAAAGTGGAGGTTAACCAAAAGAACATTTTATTTTCTGTGTTTTTTTTTTTTTTTTTTTTTTTTTAGACCAGGAAAGATTAACTTTGACTGAGAACAGGTTAGAACAATTTAATTGATTCAGGAATCAAAACTTTTGTGGAAACAGAGAGACTTGATATGGCATATGTGAAGCCTTCACACTTGACCTGTTCTTACCACCATGAGGCTAGTTTTCAGATCTCCTACTAACTTGCTCTCTATACCTCACTGTTTTCCGACATGGACTACTGCTACCTTTACCCCATCAGGCATTATCAGAAGGTAACCTTGTGTACCTTTCTTTCCACAAAAATTGGAGACTCTGGAAGTTCAGCTCAGTTTGCCACACTGCTTCCCACATATAAATCTATGGTTACATTCAACATCATTCCAGTCTTGAAGGAAAGTTTATTAGTTAAGAATATTGTTCACAATTCTAAAAAGCCCAACATTGAATAGCCCTCTATCCCCCTACTTCTTTTCCGTCATAGCCAATCACCCTGAAATCTTTCATTTTGTCATCACCTGATAAGTTTTCAACAGGCCCCAGGACACTGTGGAAACTGCTATTGCTAAGGATGCCCATAATTTCCACATTGTCATCATCAGTGGACTTTATCATCCTTCTCTTCTTTGTTATTGTATATTGCTGATTATTTCCTTATTCTTAAAACATACCTTTGGGGCTCCAGACCATTGTGTTCTTTACTCTTTTCTTATTCTCTTGCTCATTATTTCAGTTTCTCTTGCTGATAACATTTTCTTAACTTGATGTTGTGGGATTTTATTCTGAGCATTTGTCTTCTTTTAATGTCTTTTTCCCTAATTATTTAATCTACTTAACTCTTTGTTGGTGACAGTAAAATGTGTTTCTTCAGGCTAACCTGAAGGTTAACTGGATGACCCACAGATGTGTCATCTTTAACACATTCAAAATGGACCATCTTCATTATATCGCAAACTTTCTCTTTTCCTGTATTTTTGAAGCCCTTATCAGCTCACTTATTGAAGTCCTTTTTCCATACCCTTTAAATATCAAGCTTTATTAATACAACCTCCTAATTAACAGTTAAAAGTGTCTTCTCTCCATTCTCAGTACATTACCTGAATTCAGATAATGCATGAAGTAATTATTACCTAGTATTTGTCACCAAAGTAACTGCAGTAGCCTTCAAACTAGACTATTCTTTACTTTTGATCTGCTTTAATGTATTCTTACATTGTTGTCATAAGAAGTTTTAGTGGGTCATATTACTTTTTCAGAATTTAAAGGCAGTCAAAATAAAATCCAAATTGTTTATTAAATCCTTTAGGATCTAATGGTGACCTTCATCTCTGTCCTTACTTCTAAATATTTTCCCCTTTACAACATGTATATAAACCATACCCAGCCAAGTTATTTGACCATTTTGCTGTGTATTCATTTATCCTTTTGCCTAAAATATTCTTGACATAAAAACAATTTGTCCATGTTGTATTTCAAGATTTAACACATGGGCCTTGTTCTAAGAGACTGTGTTCTGTACATGTTCCTTTTTATAATTCTTACCATACTTATTTGCATTTATTTGTATCATATTTTTTATGGGCTTCTCTCTATAGCATAAATGTAGACACTTTATATTTTGTCTGCCCTCATGACAAACCCAGTAACTTGTGCTTAATAAATACTCAATAAACATTTGAATGAGTGGATGTGTGAACATTCTAGATACAACCGAATAAGAACAAAATGGGATCACTTCAAAAGAGACCTTGTGTGTATTACATGTGCTGATTTATTTTTGAAGAATTTACATTCAATGAGATCACTTTCTCACTGTGTATGTAAAATATTGAACATATATAAATTTGGTTTCCTCCTAAAATTCATTTGCAAAATTCCAGTCAGAGAATTCACAATTCCTACTTCCAATTGTCTGCATATTTGCCAAAGATACAGAGAAGGGAGGAAAAAAAAAAACAGAGGAAGGAGAAGAAGGAGAAGAGGAAGGAGAAGAAGAAAAAGAAGGCAGAAGGTAGAAGAAGAAGAAGAAGAAGAAGAAGAAGAAGAAGAAGAAGAAGACGACGACAAAGAAATAAAACCACGTTCTCTCCATTTAGTGTTTGGCACTATCAAGTGGTTTATTGTCAGAAGCATATTTGATTTTACCAATGATAATTACCAGTGATAATTTTTTTTTAATTATGCTTATATGTAAGCTGACTTTTAAGAAGAACAGTTAATAGAAATATATGCTTAACGTTGTAGTGGTAGAACCACAGAAGTTGAAGTCACTGATTGCCATGTTACTGATAATGTATTTCAATGGCAGAAACCAAAAGAGATCTTGTCTCTTAAACTGTATGGGCACTGTAGGTATTTTTTGTAGTTTCAATATTTTGGATTTAAAAAAATTAAAAGTCTTATCAATTTGTGGTGGCAAATACTAAGCAAAGAATACCTTAACATTTTTTGTTTTGGATGCTGATCCTTCCCAATGTCATACTTTATAACACAATGTTTAGGTTCTTTTTTTCATTGTTCTCAGGATAAGGAGATGATAACTTTTTGGTGACTGTTTGAAAATATACAGTATGAAACTCTTAAATAGTTTTTAGTACAGAAAATACAATTCATTTTAATTGGGAGAGTAATTTTCAATCATGTAATAGAAAAAGGAACAAATAAAGACACTTACTGAACTTTGCTAAAGACACAGAGTACAAACATAAACAAAACGCATGGCCCTTTATCGTTCTAAACACAGCAGCATCATTTCTGTCTTGGATTAATTTAATAGTTTCCCATAGGATCTCTCTGTTTTCCTTTGCCCATCTTCCAAACCATGTTTCAGACAGACTAATCATTATAAAATACAAATTTTATCGGATTGTCTCCCTGATTAAACTGTTTCATGGATTAATCATTGTTCTTATAATCAAGAGCCAAAAAAATGTTCGTTCTCTTTGTAAGCTATGATGGTCTGGGCCCTGCCTGTTTTTGTGGTCTCATTCCATACTTGTCGTCTTCTTTCTTCCTGTTTAACCACACTTTCCTTCCTATACTTTCTTCCTCTAGAAGACCTTTGCACATGCTGCTCTTTCTGTATGGAATGCTCATAATGAGGTTAAAAAACAATCCAAAGAACAAACACCACTTGGACCAATCATGATAGAATGTTATATAAAGAATGCTTTGTAAAATTTATAGAAATGTTATGCCTTAACAGAGGAATTTAATGCATAAATATAAGTAAGCACAATGTGATCATAAAGTATATTTGAAACTATATGCATGTAGTTTGCAGGTTAAAACAAACAATATGCATGTGCATAAAATTTAATCCAGATTTTATACAGTTTAGTCAATTATACATTTCATATCACCATGCAGATGTCTCCTCTTTATCCACAATGATAAAATTATGAAAATTTATATTCATTTTGTTTTGAGGCATTTCCTATAATTATGTGATATATCAATAGTAGTTAGGTTAAGTGTCAGTGAAAGCTTAGATTACACTCAACATAATTCCACTTAAAATCAAGATTTAATTTGAATACTAAACCTGAAAGCTTTTTAACACCAAATGCTTGCCATTATCAAGTAATATTTCATTTTTAATTTGTCTAAATTTGAAAAGGGCTTTGAAGTGCTTCATGAAATTTTATTTGAAAGCATCAGTGTGGTCATGATTTGGTGTTACTCAAAAATGTGTGTGTGTGTGTGTGTGTGTGTGTGTGTGTGTCTGTTTGTGGCCTGCCTCAGAAATAATGCATTATCTTGCTTGTGTGCATGTAAATACAAATTATGCTAGAAAACATATTGATCTTTCTAGCTTGACCTGGTAATGAAAATAAATACAATTATTGTAATTTTCATATTTATTATTTATAGCATTGCATCTTATTAATAAAAAGCAATAATGTAAATAATGAGCAACTCCAAAAATAACTGCATAATTTTTTCCCAAGTAGCTTTTAACTCAGGCTATAGTATGCAATATAATTACTTAAAAAAACAGAAAGAGGAAAAGTTTTAACATTGATCAGATTTCATAAGTATGTTTGTATGTCTTATAAAAGTAAATATTAAGCTGTTTTGATCTCTATGTATTTGAAAACAAATTTTTTTTCTTCTCTTAATAGTATAGCTTGGATCTTTTGGAAAAATTTTGATAAGGTAAAGGATAGATTTAGTTTTGTTAGTATGTTTATCACTTAACTTTTTATTGTTTGTTTTTTTTTTTTAACTTAATGGTTAAGTGCATTATAGAAGCAGTATAAAAGATACTGGAATAAGAAAAACCAATAATAGAACAGACTTACCTAGAACTTTTTCTTGTTTATTGGGTTACAAACTTGAGAGAATTAATTTCTTTTTGAGAGACTGAATACTATACAATTTAAAAAATATTCAGTAATAAGTATTAATATCTTTTTCTAAATATATCTTGATGGGTAGGATAGAGTGAATTTTTCAGTGTCCCTTATGGGAACATTAAGATTATTGCATTAATTTCCTAGGTTGTGCTTTTGTTCAAGTCTTTTTCTCTACAACCTACTGTGCATATCACTGCCATACCAGTCTTCCTAAACCACTGTGTTCATCATAGCACTCAACTACATTTTCATTATCTGGCATGTGACTTTATACATATTTTTTTAAATCTCTCTTTTTTTCCCCTAACAATCTCTAAGCTTACAGAAAGTAAAAACCATTTTTCATTTATCAACATGGCCAGTACTGTATCTGAAGTTTAGTACATGTGAGGTAATGGCTTTTAAAGAATTCGCTGCAGCTTGCATAAAATCCTAATGGTTTTCCCCTAACATAAAATTGAGGACAAGCTGTGAGGAGTTCCCTCTTATGTGCCTAAGAGAAAATCAGTCTACATGAATTAGGGGGAGGGAGTGGAAGGTGAAATTTAAAATATGCAAATATATAGACTTTCTAGTTTTAGATGATCACTTATCTAGTAGGCAAAAATTATTCTTTTAAATTGTATACTGTGTGTTCATTTATTAATTCAATAGATGTTAATATATGCAAAGCTCTAAGGTAAATATTTGACAAAGTAAATGTAAATTACAGAAAATTGAATTTTTAAACTTCTAATCATATAATCTTTGTTATTAAAAGGTGTTGGAAATAATGAAATAGGTAAGTAAATTTTACAAAAGCATATATGAGTAATTGCTTAAGAAATAGAATGAAACCTATAGTATATGATTCCAGAGATCCCCTTCCCAGCGTGTCTCCTGGTGCTGGCTTCTAATTTTACTGAAACACCTTTTGTTTCTCAGCATACCATCCTCTTTTTTATCCCCAGCCATCGTGTGTATGCTTTTCCTTCCTCTATAATACTTTCTTTAAAACTCTACCCTTTTCTGTCAGATAATCTTATTTTCTTCTTTTTAAACCATTTCTTGTGGTTTCTGTAAGACTTGTTATCTCATGTGACACATTGTGTGAACCTCTAATAGCTTTTGACTCTGTTAATTGTGACAATGATTATAGTTATAACAGTAACTAACATTCATTGAGCTCTATGTTCTGGCCCTGTGCTCAGAACTGTTCAAGCATCATCATGTATAACCATAAAAACCTTTATGAGGCACATCTGACTTTTATATGAGGTAAAAGAGGCTTAGTGAGATTAAGTAATTTGTCAAGGTTCCATAGATGGTAAGCATTAAAGGCCCTAAACTGTCTCAATCTAAAGTCCATTATAATAAACACTACTCCATATTGTCTCCAAAGTTACAGAAATAACAAGCAAGCAGTTCTGCTCTCTCATTGTACTTTTAGCTCCTCAAAGACAGAGACTATGCTCTTTCAAGTTTTGAAACAAAACTACCTTGTTCAGCGCCCTTCATAAACTAGATGATCAATCAGTATTGGGGATACATGCTAGAGGGATCACTACACGGTGAACTTGAAGGATGGAGGGACTGAAGGTCTTATAGGGAAGATGAGAGTAAATTGAGTATTGAAATATGTGCATGGATAAGGAAGGAACTAAACCCAGCAGATTATCTGGGATGGTAATAATAAATTGGGGGCAAATTTTTAGAATCCTTGAGAAAAATTTCCCATTACAAAGAGGAACAGGCAAGTATGATTTTGATCATGACTATTATGTGACATTGTTCTAAAGCTATGTGCCAATGTAATTAGATGATACAAAGAAATAAAAGTTTCAAAGGAAAAGGTAAAATTATTATTTGCTAATGATAAAGTTGTTTACATAGAAAACTGAAGATATATATTTGGAAAACAAAATTAACAACAAGAGAATTCAGTTTATATAGCAATATAAAATATTAATATGCAGAAATAATTTAATTGCCTAATCTTATATTCCAATAAAAATTATTTGGAAGGTATAGTGGAAGTAAATATTCCATTTAAAATAGCAACAAGGATAATAAAATACTTAAATTGTAGATGAAGTATACAAGATGATTTGAAATAAATGTTTGCAAACTTTGTGCTATGCAAAAAAAAAAAAATTGGGGGGCACCTGGGTGCCTCAGTTGGTTAAGTGACTGACTCTTGATTTTGGCTCAGGTCATGATCTCAGGGGTCATGATCTCCTGCCCCGTGTTGGGCTCCACGCTTACAGAAGTTAAAAATGGAGACTGTTTGGGATTCTGTCTCTCCCTCTCTCTCTGCCCCTTCCTTGCTCATGCATACGTGCACTCTCTGTCCTCAAAATAAATAAATAAACTTTAAAAAAAAATCTTGAAGAAATGGAATAGTAGTCTGTAGTCCTGAATAAGAAGAATCAGTTTTATAAATGTTGTTGTCTCAAGTTAACATATAAATTCACTAAATTTTAATAAATATCTATAGATTTTAAAAAGATTATAATAGATGATATGTAGCACTTAGGAAAAAATGAAGAAAAAAGGTAAGTTGGGTAACTTTTGTAAAAAGAAAGAATCAGGTAATTAGTCTATCAGATATTAAAACATATAAAGCTATAGTAATTAAAAGAGATGCTACTTTAACTGAATAAAATATATTGTAAAGCTACAGAAGTAAAACTTCACTACTAGTGCAAGTACTCGTGTGTAGAACAAAATAAAAAGTAAAAGATCCACATATAGAAATTCAATATATAATAAAGGTTAACTCTGGAGGAAAAAATGGGTTGTTTAGAGAAAGAGTAGGAATGAAACAATTTTTCTGTCTTTAAATACATATATGTGTACACCTATATATCCATATACATATATCCTTTTGCACATTCTGAGTTGGGTGCTGTGTCTGTATTTTACCTTTGTGTAAGAAATAATGCATAGAAACTACTTAGTTGTAATACATGAAAATGTTACCAATGTGTATCCTTGTGACCGATCTGGTTGATAGATAGTTTTAATTTATACTTTGTGCTTTTTTTGTCTTTTTCAATAGAAAGAGTTCATTTACTTTATTCTTGAAGAATAGTTTCAAAAGATCTTGTCTCCCAAATATCTTAGATAGTAAGCAGTGACTCATATTTCTAAATCTAGTTTAATTACATAATATGGGGATAATAGTCAGCATGATTTAGTGAAAGCACCATTGAATCAGTTTCTTCATCTGTAAAGTGAGGTAATAATGTATACCTTGAGAACGAAGGATAACAATATTGGTAAGGCACTTAGTAAAGTATACAATTTTGGGCATCTATGCATTTCTTTAATAATGTTTAATTTCTGTTTAGTTTACCATTCCCACAGAGCTGTTTTTGATCCTTAACTCACCCATCTGTGATTTTTCAACAGTTACTGATAGTCTACAATATGCAGACCTATTCTAGGAACTGAGGAAATACTAACTGTCAGCACACATCCTGGTAGGTGATACCAGGGAGGGTGTTGAGAAAGTAAAGATGGGGCACATAGAAGAGGATGCCTGATTTAGTTATGGGGAGTCAGGAGATACTTTACTGAGGAGTGGACAGCTGAAGCTGCATCGTAAAGCTTGAGTCAAAGTTAAAGAAAATGAGGAATGGAGCTTGCATGAATCTGAGATTTCAAGTAGCACATTAGCTGGAGTGATACATGCATACAGAAATGTGGTGAGAACTGAGGATTTAAAATTAGAGGACAACACATACTTTTTTTTTTTTTCAATGTTTATTTATTTTTGGGACAGAGAGAGACAGAGCATGAACGGGGGAGGGGCAGAGAGAGAGGGAGACACAGAATCGGAAACAGGCTCCAGGCTCCGAGCCATCAGCCCAGAGCCTGACGCGGGGCTCGAACTCACGGACCACGAGATCGTGACCTGGCTGAAGTCGGACGCTTAACCGACTGCGCCACCCAGGCGCCCTGAACACATACTCTTGTATCTCATGATTGAGCTTACATGCTAAAGGCTTGTGGCTTAGTCCATTAAGCTTCCGACTCCTGATTGTTGCTTATGTCATGGCCTTAAGGTTCATGAGATTGAGCCCCACATTGGGCTCTGTGGTGATAGTGTGGAGCCTGCTTGAAATTCTCTCTCTCTCTGCCCCTCCCTTGCTTGTGCTCTCTCTCTCTCAAAATAAATAAAAAAAATTCTGAAAGACATTTAAAAACAAACTAAACTACATGTTAGATTTGAACATTAAAAGTCATTCAAAGAGTTGGTCATTTTGGACAAGATGAGATGGACCCATTTCTCTCTGCTCCCCCATGCTAAGTACCATTATAAACCCTGGAAATCATGTAGGAGGCAACAACAGGAAAATTCTGAAAGATAAAAAGGAGAAAGAAAATTGATTTGAAATCCCAGTACTAGAGGGACAGCATAGAGCATGGCATCTTACACCCCCTCACCCAGCAGAAAGATGTGATCCAGACCTGAATTGTCCTTGATTCCAAGCTAGCAACAGAAAGAAACCTGAAAGAAAGCTGCATGCCTGCTTTGGATCAAATAGGAATCCCTCTGAAAACATATGGCAAGCTCTGCACCAACTGCAGGGAAGCACTGTTTTCTGTAGCACTTGAGACTCTCCTAATAGATGGGTGCAGGGAAGCCAGATGGCACCCACCAGAAAGACTCCACCACATCAAGTAGCCCAACTCTGGAAGCTTCTCTGCCCCCTCAGATTTAAGACTTCCTTCTCCCACTAGGAGATACTGGGACAGCAGGTGTTACCAGCAAGAGAGACCCCATCAAAATAATTGTCTCCATGGGCCGAAGACCTCCCGCCCCCATTCAGACATGTTATGAATACCTCAGGCACCTTTATCAGGGGTTCTGAGAATCACTTTTTGCCCTAAACAGTCAGGGAGCTTCTGCTACAAGCGTGTGACTAAGGAAGCCTCTTCATGCCTGCTGGCCTGAAGTGTGTCACCAACAAGAGGCACCCAGTGACTGGGCCTGGGAAGCATTGTTTGCCTTCTCAGGTACCAACAACAAATATCAGCACCAAATAAACCAAGAAGACAAAAAGAACACCCTTAAGGCTCAGAAAATTAAAGTTTCACTTGTACTACAACCCCAAACACAGGCAAGGGCCTGCATGGTAAACCTAGAGAGGGCAAATTCCTGCTGAAGTAAAAGATCTGTACAGATCACGGAGGCCTATGGCCATGTAACACAAAATATAAAACTAGAAAAAAAAAAAAAAACAACTTTATTCACTTTTTGAAGGACAGAGTGCAAGCTGGGGTGGGGCAGAGAGAGAGGGAGACACAGAATTCAAAGCAGGCTCCAGGCTCTGAGTTGTCAGCACAGATTCCGACACGGGGTTTGCGCTCAGGAACGGTGACATCATGACCTGAGCCAAAGTAGTATGCTTAACTGACTGAGCCACCCAGACGCCCAAACCTAGAAATTTATATGTATATTTTTTCAGTGTTTATTTTTGAGAGACGGAGACAGAGCATGAGTGGGAGAGGGGCCGAGAGAGTAGGACACAGAATCTGAAGCAGGCTCTAGGCTCTGAGATGTCAGCACAGAGCCCAACGTGGGGCTAGAACCCATGAACCGTGAGATCATGACCTGAAGTGACGTTGGACGCTTAACTGACTGAGCCACCAGGTGCCCCGCCAAAATTTTTATATTTAAAAAAATGGGCCAAAACCTGAACAGACACTGCCTCAAATAAAATTTACAATGGCAAGTAAGCACATCATCTTCATCATCAAAACATCAGAGAAATACCACCATAAATCTGTTAGGTTAGTCAAAATCCACAACACTGACAGCATTAAATGTGGATAAGATGTGGAGCAGCAGGGGGTCTCAGTTATTGTTGGTGTAATACAAAATGGGAAACCACTTTGGCAGATATTTTTGCAGCTTTTTTTTTTTTTTAGAAAAGTAAACATACTCTTACCAAAAGATCCAGCGTTCATGCTCTTAGGTATTTATTCAAAGGAATTGAAAACATGTCCACATAAAAACCTGTGCATAGATGTTTATAGTAGCCTTATTCATAATTGCCAAAACTTGAAAGTGGACAATAAGTCTTTAAGTAGGGAATGAATGAACACATTGTGGTACATCCAGACAATGGACTATTATATTCAATGCTAAAAAGAAATGAGCTATCAAGCCATGAAAAGACATGAAGGAAACTTAAATTTATACTTCTAAGTGAAAGGCAAATCTGAAAGAGCTACATACTGTGATTCCAACTATATGATATTCTAGAAGACAAAACTATGGAGACAGTAAAAAGATCAATGGTTGCCAGGGTTGGTTGGAGAGAGGGATGAGTAGACAAGGCCCCAGGTATATTTAGAGGAGTAGTAACATTACTATGTATGATACTATATGATGGATTCGTTATACATTTGTCAAAACCCATAAAATGTACTGCAGCAACACCAAACCCTAATGTAAGGTATGGACTTTGATTGGTAACGATGTGTCCATGTAGGTTCATCAGTTGCAATAAGGGTACTGCTTTCATAGGGGAAATTGATAATTAGGAAGGCTGCATGTGTAGTGGTTGGCAGGATATGGGAAATATCTATCTTCCTCTCAATTTTACTGTGAACTTAAATCTGCTTTAAAAATAAAGCCTAAAAATGTAACAATGGACATAAAAGTATCAATAGATTAATAGTTAATTTGCTAAAAGTCTCAGCTTTTTGCCATTTGCTTATTTAAGGCTTTGACATTTTTTTTATTATATAGAAAATATAATTCAACAAATGTGGAAAGTATATACATATAAGATAAAAGGGATAGATGAAGGTAGGACATTAACATGAATAAAAATTATTTTATGGGGAAATCAGGGCAATGAGTTTACAATTACAGTTGTTAATTGAAAAAAAATTCACCATTGTTGGATTTAATAACAGAATGTACCACTATAGTACATATTTTGGATGTATATAGAAAATTAAATCAGAAATTTAGTATATAGTTTAACGGGACTTGGGTAGAATTCCTCTTCAGTTATTTACTGAAAGATAATATTTCAGATGTATTGCAGTACATTCTATTGATCATAATGATTACAGAAAATAATTTTATCAGGTAAATTTTCAGAGCCAATGTTTCTTAGTGATTTTCTTGCCTACTTTGCATTTCTGAATGACTTTAGTCATATACCAACTTATCTTTTATATGTCTTCAAATTCATATCCCATTAAAAGTATTAATGCCTTCCATTTGACAGTTCTTGTGTTGGGCATTTTTATAGACTCCTTCCCATCCTTTTAAATACTATAACAACCAGGTGGTAACTCCAGAATTTTTCAAATAAAATTTAGATCACTTCGGATCTTCTTCATAGTTCATTTTGTTGTTGCTCTTGCTTAATCTGTTTCTATAGATTTCTCTCTAAATATAAAGCATCTTCCCACCTCAAGCAGCCTATATTACTTTCCTTGGTTTCACCATTTCACTCTTTCTGGTCAATCTCATTACCCTCTGGTAAAAGAAGAATACTGAGCCTCAAAAAATGATTTTTCAAGATTACACACCCAATTAAGGAACATATAGCCTGAATACTTTGGGACAAGAACCAATTTTCTAACTATTAAGCTGTGTCTATTAAATAAATACTCTTTAAAAAGAATCCATATCCCATAAATGGTTTCTTTGGAACAGTGGAACACATCATTCCCATTTATTAAATAGATGCATTTCCTTGAAAGAGGAAGGTGATGATGAATTATAGAGAAAGAGATCAGCAGGTAATGATCTACTTTAACTTTATTTATTTTGTTACCATATAGCTGGCACAGATTTTTAACTTATTTTGTATTAAATCTCCTACTTTACATGCAATTGATAATAATTTTTTATTTAATTTTCATTCCTATAAGTAAGGGATATTAATATCTACATGGTAATCATTATATATAATGAAATATAAGTTATTTTTCATATTTTCAGATGCAGAAAGCCAGGTTTCAGAGAAGACAAATAATTTGTTGAATTTCTCACACACTTTACTAAGTGGGGAAGCTTATATAGGGAGGTATAATGTTAGGACTCTAAATTCTGCCTTTTTCCCACTACTCCATGATAGAGTAGTAGAAAATATGCTCAGATATTCTTTTTACCCTGTAATTATGCATTTTGCAACATTATTGAAAGAAAATAGTTCTTAGCATCTCTGTGCAGTGCTGGTTTAATGGCACTTGTAGAATTTACTAACTTCTGTACTTGTTGAACCAACTGGAAAGAAAATAGCTATTGTGAATTATTTTAAATATAAATTATCCCCTTATACAGAGATTATTTTCATGTTAGAGATAGTCAAATGTAAATTCGGCTGTTTGGTAAACATTGGTGACAAGTCCATTGTTTATTATTTTTATTCTTTTTTTTTAATGTTTTAAGTATATGACTTTGGAACATTAAGTTACAATGTCTGAGCTTCCATTTCTTTGTCTACAAAATGAGAATGATAATACCAACCTCATGGATCTGAAGTCAGGACTGAATGAGATAACAAATTTAAAACACATAGGGAGACAATAAATTTTAGTGATTATCTTTGGTTTTGTTGCATTTGAATATTGTTAACTCTTGTATTTATCAAATATGTATACCATATAAACTCATGTATTAAATATGTGTTTTTCATATATTTAATAATTTTTGGTACAATTTTAGAAGAGAAATTAAATAGTGTCTAATATGCCAGACAAAAAGTAAATCTATGATATTTTCACTGTAACTTTCAGAGCTTTTTTATATTACAAGGGTATGAAAATTCAGGAAATTTAATACAGAAGTAGTGAGCTTGTCTAAATAAGTTCATACAGAAATAGACCTGCAGAATACATTTTGATCAATCAGTTCTATTTGTAGATTCAGGGAAGTTATAAAATTACTTTTTAAGAGTCTAGTAAAAATGGTGAGGTCTGTCCTTTTTAAGTCAGTAATGAATGATTGGAGGATTCTTTTTTTTTTTTTTTTATCATCCAGCCTTCATTTGCAGAATCGATTTATTCAGTTGCAGAATTTCAGCAGGCATAGGGCACCTGTTGAAGAAATGTGGCTTCAGTGTTCTGTACGGTTAATCTTATTATGGTCCACTTGATGGCAGTATTACACTTGGTAAAGTCATAATCTTGTTTTTTATGTTTGGTTTCCAGTGTAATTGTGTAAATTAAGCCTTTAAATTAAAACATAACATACGAGAGACTTATTTTCTGCTAATACCTACATGGTTACAATTAAGAAATGTTTTGTGGAGGAACCAAACTGGAACCTAGTAAACTGTTGCATGTCAGAGAAGAGGTACTCCTGAGAAAAGAGGAAACTGAGCTTTACCAGAATTTAAAATCCATGGCTCTTAAAGATTGTTAATGTTCATCACTCGTAATCGTATTTTCACTTGTATAAAAAGGTAACCAGGGACTGCATTCAAAAAAGAATGTATATTATTGGTTAAGAGGTCTACAGACAAGCTTAAAACTTGAGGAATCATGACATGTTTCACCAAAAGAACTGACCACTAACTAATAGCAGGATAAGATGTTTCTGCTTTTGTCTTAGTGATATGATTTAGTAGGTCAACCAAAGGTATCAGGTCAGCTCCTTCACTAGAAATAAATAGTAAAGGGACATTTCCTGCTTCCCAATTTTTAGAATTTGTTGAAAGTCCTATATAATGATGCTTATCAGAAATAGAAAAATTACCCCATCCTTACCATTAAAAAAAATGTTATCCCAGGGTACCTGGGTGACTTAATCATCCAACTCTTGGTTTTTGCTCAGGTCATGATTTCATGGTTCGTGGGATAGAGCCTGGCATCAGGCTCCACTTTGCGCAGAGCCTGCTTGGGATTCTGTCTCTCTTCCTCTCTGCCACTCCCTGACTCGTGTGTGTGTGTGTGTGTGTGTGTGTGTGTGTGTGCGCGCACGCGCGTGTGTGTGTATGCGTGTGTGTTAGCATGCATGCACAAGTAAACAAATAAACTGAAAAACAAAAGATTAAAAAATGTTATCCCAATAATTAAATAATCTTCTATAAAGTGATTCAAAGAAATGTGGAGTCCTTTGGAATCATCTGGTTTAAAACCCAATCAGTAGAACCTTTGTAAGGTATCTCCATTCTTAGCTGAAACTTAATTGTAAGAAATTTTTTTTTTGTAAAATGATAACATTTTGAAAACATGTTTTGAAAATTAGCATAAATAATATGTCAAATAGTCACCTGAATATGGTGATATTTTCTTCAGTAGACATTTTTTATTCAGTAGACATATTACCTCAACTGGGGTTTTAGTCCTTCCTTCCTTCCTTCCTTCCTTCTTTCCTTCCTTCCTTCCTTCCTTCCTTTTTGTTTTTCTGTCTTTCTTTCGAGAGCTTGTGCCTACACATGTGGAGGGCAGGGGCAGATGGAGAGGGAGAGAGAGAATCTTAAGCTAGGTGTGGAGCCCACGATCTCATGACTGTGAGATCATGACGCGAAGCCTAAGTTGGAAGTTTGACTGAGTCATCCAGGTGCTCCTTAGTACTGTAGATTTAAAAAAAAAAAAAAAAAGGAGGTACCTATTCCATGTAGTCAAAGTGTTTCTGTCTGGAGCCAGGCCACTCTCCACCACCACTAACTAGCTGTGCGACTTTGGCCAGATCATTTAAGCACATTTCATCCCCTGAAATTGAAATTTTTGGAGTTATTTGGTATGTGGAAAGTTCTCATATAACAGTACATGGTACCGAATAGCTTTTAATAAATGCCAGTTATTTTTTCTTTGCTAATAATAATTTGAACAGAACTAACAGTATCCAATACTTGAGAATTATTTATGGACTAGTGCATTTAAAAATATATCCTAGGGACACCTGGGTGTCTCAGTCCATTAGGCATCCAACTGTGGCTCAGGTCATGATCTCAAGGTTCATGAGATAGATCCTGTGTCAGGCTCTGCTGACAGCTCGGATACTGTGTCTCCCTCTCTTTGTGCCTTCCCGGCTTGCGCTCTGTCGCTCTTTGAAAAGTAAACATTAAAATATGAACAAATAAGTAAAAATAAAAATATACCCTTAATTCCAGCAGAAAAAAAGATTAACTTGATATTTCATATTGATGTTTTTTGCCTCTTTCATCATATTTTAGAATATTTTACAAAGAAGATTATTTTGGGGGAGAAACTAATGGAAGGTTTTATAACAGCAAAAATAAATTTTCAGGAAAACATGTATAATCTCAGTTAATTGAAAACTGGTGACAAGAGGCATTATCATGCCATCCCATGGGTGGGATGCAGGTTATGAGTACTTAAATATGATAAATCAACAAATATTTATTGATTATAAAGCACTTAGATCACCATAGCACATGCCAGGAATTATAAATGATCACTTCATCCATAAGATATTTAAAAAAGAATTGGAAGATATATTCTCTAAGATTCATGAAAAGAAAGTTAAATAAAATGTGATGACAGTAATTTGATATCATATGGCATCATGTGTTCACTTGCCAAATGAGCATCATAAGGCAAGATGTATTATGAATTGAGAGGACAGATAGCATTCCTGAATACTGCTGAAAATGATTATTTGAAGAGATTATATTTTAATTCAGCCTTGAATAGTGAGTAAGATTTGAATAGGAGTAACATAAAGAAAAGACCATCTGTGGTGAGGAAATGGTATAAGAAATCATTAGTTTACATTGCTCAAAAGGGGGAGTAATGCTAATAAAGCAATGTTGATTAGAAATATAATGTCTGAAAATCCTTTAGAAATTGTAAAACACTCTAAAATTAGTTATCACTATGTACTTTCAAAAACCATCATTAATTTGTGCAGAAGGTATTATTTACTAGAACCAGTAGTTTGCAGTTTGTATTTATTGAGCACATAACATCTAGAGAACATCAGAGTATGTTGGTTTGTAGGATAGGATTAACCTCCAACTATAGTTTTGTGGTAGATAAATTATATAAACAATAATCTACACTTACATGAATCGAAAAGCATCTACATATGCAGCATGCGTTTGTTCTGTAAGTCAGGGATCTTGGAAATGTATAAGGTTCATCAGTCTTTTCTGGGCTTTAGTCTAGTGTGGTCCATGAGTTCATTTGATAGAAAGGAGCTCTTCCTGGTTGTGTTTCTGTCAGTATCCACTTACCTACCTGACAATGGTCAACTCAATGCAGGTGCATTGCCATGCAGGAAATATTGTATTCCTTTAGATATAAATTTTGTGCATTTTCAATGCAGTACTCAACATTAAGAGTTGATTAAGTTTGTTGACAGTGCTCTACTTTCATCATAATATTTTCATTACTCTAAGACCATAATCAAGAGAAACAAAATAGAATGATTTTCACTATATTAATTACATAACTTTACATGTTGGTATACCCATACTTCATTTTATATGGGTGAAGTCTTTAAAGAACATACAGATGACTTTTATCTCAACATATAGGGAATATAAGTTTCTCAAAATGAGTCAAATGAAGTTTTCTTAAAACATGAAAATCTCTGTTTTTCATTTCCAGAGACAGTCACTCTACAAATATATACAATTCTTTCTTTAGTAGTAGGGAACTATTTTTATAATAGTAATTAAAAAGTAAAGTATTAAAATTTTGGTTTTAAATTCTGATTTTGCCATTTTGTGACATATCACACAGTCTCAGTGTCTTTATCAACAAAGCAGAAATAACATATATGTGTATGTGAAAAAAAATGTGTGTATACATGTAAGGATTAAATAAGATAATAATTGTTAATACATTTCATATTACTTCAGGTCCCAGCAGACAGTATGTATAATGCTGTGTGATTATTAACAACCGTAGTGAGTGGAATGTGTTCTATTCTCCATTGTTTCTTTCTGCTTTATCTCTCTCTCCTTTTCCATCTGGTCTACAGTATCTACCTTAAATAAATGTACAACTTTTTCTTCTATTTGTCTTCTTTGGTTGTTTATCTGGGAATTTTAGATTACCTCCAAATGGGAAAAGACAGCCTATACCTCATGATAAATTTGGAGTAAATTCTTAATCAGTATCATGATAAGCCCAGAGGATGTTGCGGGGCATTTTTCCATGGATCGCTCATGTTTCTTCTTTCAGACTTCTTTTCAAGGATGCTGTATAGTGAACAATCTGTCTTGGAAAAAAAAAAAAAAAATATATATATATACATATATATATAAATATAATTTATTGTCAAATTGGCTAACATACAGTGTGTAAAGTATGCTCTTGGTTTTGGGGATAGATTCCTGTGGTTCATCACTTACATACAACACCCAGTGCTCATTCCAGCAAGTGCCCTCCTCAATGCCCATCACTCATTTTCCCCTCTCCCCCACCCCCTTATCAACCCTTAGTTTGTTTTCTGTATTTAAGAGTCTCTTATGGTTTGCCTCCCTCCCTCTCTGTTTGTAATTATTTTTTATCCCCTTCCCTTTCCCCATGGTCTTCTGCTAAGTTTCTCAAGATCCACATATGAGTGAAAACATGTATCTGTCTTCTCTGACTTATTTCACTTACCATAATACTGTTGGAAGATGTATTTAGCATCTCTCTCTTGAACAAAACAGATTTCTTTACACAATAATAATGTCTCCCTCTGAGCAAAATTTAGGCAGGCTGACTTTTTAAAGAATCAGGTTCTTGGGGCTCCTAGGTGGCTCAGTTGGTTAAGCATCTGACTCTTGGTTTCATCTCAGGTCATGATCTCACAGTTTTGTGGGTTCAACCTCTGCTTTGGTCTCTGCACTGTCAGTTTGGAACCTGTTTGGGATTCTCTCTCTCCATGTCTCTCTTTGCCCATCCTCCCTCAAAAATATCTCTCTCAAAATAAATAAATAAACTTAAATAAAGGATTCAGGTTCTCTAAGCTCAGGTTTCTTTCTGGTGGTACACCCTATTGCAAGTCTCTTGTTTGTGATACAGGCATTTTGTTTCATGTCAGCATTAATGAAATTAAGTTTTGGCCAGATAATACCAGGACATACAGTATTCTCAGACCTTTTACTGTTCTTGACAGGGGTTGGGTAAATGGAGTGAATTTTGATGAAAAACAACTCAGAATGCCAAAATGGCATGCAAAAGTTATTTAACATAAACTCATCTGGCCAAAATTATATCCACAGCATAAGAAAATCTTTAGTATTTTTCAGATATCACAAAAGTGAAAATGATGATAAAAATGGTTTACAAGCATCAATCAATACATGAATTGTTTGATTTGCAGAGATCAAAAGCTGTTAGTTACTGAAAATGAGCACAAATTGGGACACCTGGGTGGCTCAGTAGGTTGAGCGTCCGACTTCGGCTCAGGTCATGATCTCGCGGTCTGTGAGTTGGAGCCTGGTGTCGGGCTGTGTGTTGACAGCTCACAGCCTGGAGCCTGCTTCAGATTCTGTGTCTCCCTCTCTCTCTGCCCCTCCCCCGCTCATGCTCACTCTCTCTCTGTCTTTCTCTCTCTCTGTCTCTCTCTCTCTGTCAAAAATAAATAAACATTAAAAAAAAAAGAAAGAAAATGAACACAAATTACTCTGTAGTTTTTAAATAGAATTTCTTTCTTCGGAATATTAGAATGTACCAAGTTAGTTAGAAAAGAGTCCCAGTTACATGCTGTCCTGCCCTGTCTCTGCAAGGAGGTCACCATAGCCACAGACATCCCTCTTTTGTTTTTGGTTCTCTATCAACTCATCTTTGACTTGCCAGGGGCTTTCATAAAGCAAAGAATATCACTCTATGGGCTTTAGTCTGGTTGCCATGAACCAGGTTTTCTTCCTTTGCAATAACGACAATGTGTCATCAATAGTGTTTTATAGGAAATTCCTTCTAAGTTGTGTAAGTTAATTTTGTCAATTTGGATTTGTAGATTTCCCCTAGCAAAATTACAAATTTGGTAAATATACATTGTCATTCAAAGGGAATATGGATCTCATTTATTTATTTATTTAGCATTTAATAGTGCATTGACTGTTGCACTGAGTTTACAAGTATTGATTCATTAATCCACATGTTAATTCTGTTATCCTTTTTTTTACATATGAGACAACAGAGGCAGTAAGAGTCTACATAACTTGCCTCAAGTTGCACAGCTAATATATGGCAAAGCTTGGACTCAGTATGAGTAAAGGGACAAACTTGAAAGGGCCTCTGTCATTGTATTTGTTTAGATTGATAAATCTTAGATGACTTCTGTCCTTGCCAGTTTCTGATAAAGCATTGCCATAGTACTTTCTAATAATTTGATTGTATTATTTCTCTAACTGGACACTAAGCACCTGGAGAGTGGAAATGTATTTTATTCGTATATTAAATTGTGTGTGTGTTTTGTTTTTATGTTTCAAGTCCTGAAGGGATACTGATAGATTTTTTGACATATAATAGGTGCTCCATAAATGTTGTTAGTCAGTTTCATTTTGGTCCCTAAAGTATGCCAGATTTTTAGAGGACTTCTCCTTGCTTTACCTTTCTTGAATTGCAGTGTACTCATGTGTTTGAGTTTTACTCAAAAAGCGAAACCAAACAAGACAAAAAACTGCTTACCCAAATGCAGCGTGGCCTGCCTATTGTGATTTGGCAAGTATAACTTTTTTTTTTTTAATTTTTTTTTCAACGTTTATTTATTTTTGGGACAGAGAGAGACAGAGCATGAACGGGGGAGGGGCAGAGAGACAGGGAGACACAGAATCGGAAACAGGCTCCAGGCTCTGAGCCATCAGCCCAGAGCCTGACGCGGGGCTCGAACTCACGGACCGTGAGATCGTGACCTGGCTGAAGTCGGACACTTAACCGACTGCGCCACCCAGGTGCCCCGCAAGTATAACTTTTAAGTAAAGGAAAAAAAATCAAGATTATTAAATCCAGAATGTGCCTTCCAAAGAAACTAAAAAAAATTGTCAAATTGAAAAAAAATGAAATCATTATATGATTATATAACCTCCAATTTTAAACTTCTATAATAATAATAATATTATTATTATTATTATTATTATTATTATTGGCAATTACCTCTAGTGTGTTTTCCCAACCACCATTGTAGTAGAGCTTTTCTGTGGAGGACTAATGTTACTGGTTATAATGTAGAAGACTTCTCTTTTAAAAACATATTTTATTCTGTGGTGCTTGGGTGGCTCAGTCAGTTCAGTGTCTGACTTCAGCTCAGGTCATGATCTTGTGGTCTGTGAGTTCGAGCCCTGTGTTGGGCTCTGTGCTGACATTTTGGAGCCTGGAGCCTGCTTCAGATTCTGTGTCTCCCTCTCTCTCTCTCTGCTCCTCCCCACTCATGCTCTATCTCTCTCTATCTGTCAAAAATAAGTAAATGTTAAAAAAAATGTTTTATTCTATAATAGGATGAGATAATATTTTGTAATAATTTCCATGTTACATCATATTTTTACTGTTGTAGTATCCTCAAAATAAACATTTAAAACAAAGAAAATGGTGTGAGGATGTAAGGGAGAAGAATGTAAAGGAGAAGATCTCCAACTTGGAGTTATTGAGAAAAATTGAAGAAAACCCTTTTTAAAGGTCAAATGAAATTTTGAAAATATGAAAAAGTAAAAAAAAAAAAATAAAGGAAAACATTAAGGTATTTACAAACACACAAATAAAAATATACATACAAGTTTTGCTCCATGAGTTCTCTTTCTTTTCTTTTTCATGGGAACTACAGCAAAGAATCACGTGAGTATTAAAATAAGTTTAAAAAGGGGAAATTGGGGGCGCCTGAGTGGCTCAGTTGGTTAAGCGTCCGACTTCAGCTGAGGTCACGATCTCGCGGTCCGTGAGTTCGAGCCCCACGTTGGGCTCTGGGCTGATGGCTCAGAGCCTGGAGCCTGCTTCCGATTGTGTGTCTCCCTCTCTCTCTGCCCCTCCCCCGTTCATGCTCTGTCTCTCTCTGTCCCCAAAATAAATAAACGTTAAAAAAAATTAAAAAAAATAAAAACAAAAAAAGGGGGAAATTGGAAAGCAGACTGGAGGAAGAAGAAGAAAAAGTGAGAATATAAAACAAGAAAATTAAGAAAAGATTGGTGTTAATATGATGGTGAAGTCGGAACACAATTCAAAATAATAGGGGCTCCTGGGTGGCTCAGTCAGTTGAGCATCTGACTCTTGATATTGGCTCCTGTCATGATCACAGGGACATGGGATTGAGTTCTGTGTCCATGCTTAGCATCCATGCTTAGTGTGCAGCCTTCTTAAGATTCCCTCTCTCTCCCTCTCTGCTCCTTTCTCCCACTTGTCTGTGTGTGCTCACTCTGTCTCTCTCTAAAAAAAAAAAAAAAAAAAAAACACACACACACACACACACAAAAAAAAACCACTATCAGCCGATGGATTGCTTTTCCCTTTTGTCCCAATGTTTAGTTTGCTATAGCTACATCTGAAATTTCTTAGAAAGCCAGGACAGGAGAAAGCCTTCTCTGAAGACTTCTGCTCACAAGAGACAACCTTAAATTTTCAGATCACATATGAGGCCAGTAGCCTGGTTGTAATCAAAGGAGTGTGTGTGCGTGTGTGTGTGTACCCATCCTATGTATGTATGCATGTATGTATGTGTATGTATGTGTATATGTACATGTATACATTTCTGATTACTTGTTTTATATTTCTCTTTCACTTCCTACTTGAATTAGTGAAAAATGTACAGACTTAAAGATCACAGTTTAAAGAATTTCTGATTATTTTTAATTGTTTAAATACATATCGAAATATTCCTGCTAGGTAATCAAAATTGATAAGTGAGCACTTTCCTGCCATGTACAAGAGCCTTGGTATCATGAATTATACCTTTGAGATTATCTTTGCATTAGTTCTGTTTAGCATATTATTATGACATTAATAGTATGTACATAATAGTTTCTTGAATGCTATAAAATGTTTATTTCGTTCTTTTCTTAGTAATCTAGGCTAAAAATTAAATTTCAAAGCCAAAAATCATAAAGCTCAATTTTTCTACAAAAGGCATAATCAAAGAATGACTTAAACCTTGATAACCAGTAAAGCTGTTCAGTATTCATAGCCATGGTAACAGTAAGATTTAAAATAATGGCAATAGCATATCTATCATGACATTATATTCACAGTGTTATTGTTATATGTCATTGGTGATTTCTTTTATAAAATTGCAATTCTATTTCCAAATTAAAAAAAAACTTTATATTCAGATTCCTTTGTACAACTGAAGATAAAGATGCCAGTATTTTAATCACTTTCAAATCTATTGTGTATTTTAAACTATGCATTTAAGGTAAGGGTTTAATTAGTCAGGTTTTCATCATGCTCAGAGCAAAGTAAATTTGAGTGACATGACCCAGGTTATTTTGTACATTTTATGTGTAAAAATTTTACTAACTGAACAACAGCAACAACAACAACAACAAAAACAGATATTCCTGGGGCGCCTGGGTGGCACAGTCGGTTAAGCATCCGACTTGATTTCATCTCAGGTCATGATCTCATGGTTTGCTGACAGTGCAGAGCCTGCTGGGGATTCTCTGTCTCTGTCTCTATCTCTGTCTCTGTCTTTCTCCCCTCTGTCCCTCCCCTGCTCTTGCTCTCTCTCTCTCAAAACAAATAAACTTTAAAACAAATGGGTATTCATAGAAACCACATATAGACAACTAGGAATCTTCTGTGGTAAGATGACAGAATGAAGAGAGATCACAGAATTTCCTCAATGCAAAATTTTGAAAAAAGTGTGTACAAGTCAGCAAAATCAAAACAAAACATTTTATTAACCCATAATCATACAAAACAAAACCGTGTCTTTAAAATGAATCTCTTAAGGAAGGGCAAGTAATCGTTAGGGAAAGTCAGTGAAAAACTCATGTACACTATATTATA
>NW_024412376.1:93206234-93213256 GCF_014898765.1 Herpailurus yagouaroundi | reverse complement strand
CTTATGTGTAGTGAATAAGTATGCAGGCTTCATAAATCAGACTGATTGGGGTTGAATGCCAACTCCAGTGTGATCTGGGGCAAGTAACTTAATACATCTGTTTTATAGTTTTCTCATATCTTATATGAGGATAATAACATTTTCCTCTAGGATTTTTGTGGGAAAATTAAACCTGTTTTATTATAAAAAGTGCCTGGAAGATAGTCAGTGATTATTAAGTTTTAGCTAATCATATTTTGTTTTTAGAAAAGCTTAGGGAATAAAGAACTAAAAGAGAAATGCGGTGGATAAATTAAAAATAAGGCATCAAAGACAAATAATATATCAACAGAATAAAATAGATTTTGTGGAGCTAAGAATATAAAATGAGCAAAAAAAAAAAAAAAAAAAAAACACGCCCAAAACAAAACAAAACAGCAAGACCTTTTGCAGGATTAAACATAACAACGAATATAGAAGTTATGGCTGAAAACTCAGTTGGTGACAGAGATGAAAGCTTCCAGAAAATAGTCCAAGTGAACACAGAGGGAAATAACAGCAATTAAAACACTTGGTAAGGACAAACTCAACGGACAACAACATTTAAAATGATCATGATGGGGTCTGTGAAGTAAAGAATTTAACAGAAATGAACAGAAAAAAAAAGTCCTGAAATCCTAAGATAGAAAATTACTGAAATGAAAGAAAACAAAAACAATAGCATGGATTAAAAGGCTTACATAGTATCTCAGGAATAAATTAAACAAATTAAATCCAGACTACCTCGATATGAATGAATAAGACTTTTTTTAAAAAGGGAATGAATTAGATTAAATATACATGGTGTGTGGTGTACTGTGTGTGTGTGTGTAGCTCATCCATTATTTTAAGCAAAACCTTATCCCTTCATATTTGGTTGATAAGACTATCAGAAGATAAAACAGAGGGCAAATGTTATAAGCCTGGTCAAGGTAATAACAACAACAGCAGCAGCAATAATAATAACAATATAAAATAACAAATACAAAATTATGAGTTAGGGAAAAACCAAAAGGAATATACATATATTATTTGTTTTTTCATCTTTCCATAGTTGAAGGTCATTACCTACTATTTAAATGTGATAAAATTTCTTTTTTTTTTTTTATTTTTTTTTAATGTTTGTTTATTTTTGAGAGAGACAGAAACAGAATGCAAGTGGGTTAGGGGCAGAGAGAGGGAGACACAGAATCCGAAGCAGGCTCCAGGCTCTGAGCCGTCAGCACAGAGCCCGATGTGGGGCTTGAACCCACCGAGCTGTGAGATCATGAATTGAGCCAAAGTTAGGCGCTCAACCGACTGAGCCACCCATGTGCCCCGATGTGAAAAATTTCAAAAATAACAGCATGTCTTATGTAATTTTTAAAGACCAGAAAAATTAAAAAAATACATTATCAAAATTTGATATATGTATCTGTTACTATGCCAGTGCCATAATGTTTTGATTACTATTGCTTTGTAACATAGTTTGGAATCAGGAAGTATGATGCCTCCAGCATTGGTCTTCTTAAGATTATTTAGCTATTAAGGGACTTTTGTTGTTCTGCAAATTTTAGGATTGCCTTTTCTTTTTCTGTGAAAAATGTCATTGGAATTTTGATAGAGGTTGCATTGAATCCATAGGTCACTTTGGGAAGTATGGACATTTTAACAATATTATTTCTTCCAATCCATAAACACACTTTATCATTTATTTGTGTTGTCTTCAATTTCTTTCATTAATATCTTACAGTTTTCAGTGTAGAGGTCTTTCACTCCTTGGTTAAATTCATTCGTAAGTATTTTTGTTTTCAATGCTGTTGTAAATGGGATTATCTTCTTTATGTTTTCAGATAGTTTGCTGCTAATTAGAAGTGCAACCAATTTTCGTGTATTGATTTTGTATATTGCAACTTGACTGCATTCATTTATTAGCTTTAACAGGTAGTGTTGTTGGGAGTTTTCTGTGTATAAGCTCATGTCTTAGCAAACAGAGAAAATTTTACTTGGTTTCCAGTTTTGACACTTTTTATTTCTTTTTCTTTCTTTTTTTTTTTTTTTTCAACGTTTATTTATTTTTGGGACAGAGAGAGACAGAGCATGAACGGGCGAGGGGCAGAGAGAGAGGGAGACACAGAATCGGAAACAGGCTCCAGGCTCTGAGCCATCAGCCCAGAGCCCGACGCGGGGCTCGAACTCACGGACTGTGAGATCATGACCTGGCTGAAGTCGGACGCTTAACCGACTGCGCCACCCAGGCGCCCCTTTTATTTCTTTTTCTTATTCAATCACTCTATCTAGGACTTCCAGTATTATGTTAAACGGAAATGTGAGAATGGGCAACCTTGTTTTGTTCCTGATCTTAAGATAATGTTAGCTGCGGACTTGTTATATATAGCCTTTAGTAGGTTGAGATACATTTCCTAATTACATGACCATTTTAAGGAACAAGACTGAGGATCCAGTGAGCTAACCTTATTGCTATTTGTGTCTTTTAACTGTGTTCTGTAATCCCCTCAACTAAATATTGAATTATAAAATACCCTTCATAATTGTCTCTTCCAAGACAAAGATTTAAAAGGCTTGAAGTTGATTTTAGGTAATAATACTGTATTGTAAATCTGAAATTTGCTATGAGAGTAGATTTTAAGCATTCTTATCACACACACAAAAGATAACTGCGTGAGATGATATGTTAATTAGGCAACCATTTCACAATGTATATGTTTTAAAAAACATTGTGTGCCTTAAATATGTACAATTTTTATTTTCAATTATACCTCAATAAGCCTGGAAAATAATAAAAAATTTAAAAACACACTGAGGAATTACATTTTAATGAACAAGAAGCTGCTAAAGGATTTCTCTATGTTTAAGAGTCAGTACTATCTTTACATTGATAGGCAAAAAAATACCAGTTATAAATAGAACTCTAAGGTTGGCAAAGTCTATCTCCACTTTTTTATTTAGCCTTGCCTTTCTCAAAACTGATAACATTGAAAGTCTTAGCTTGCCCCTTGCCGTAACAGGAAAATGAGTCTCTGATTTTGTAATTTCAGGCTCTTTGTGCTTATGGAAGGGTTATTTTTTTGGGGGAAGGAACAGTATATATAGATTATATATATAGATTATATATATATATATATATATATATTATCTTCTATTATATATATACGATTTATATATGTATATATCTTATATCTTCTATTTTCTATATATATCTTCTATTTATATTTCTATATATGTGTATCTATATCTATCTATCTATCTATCCATAAAATCTGTATATCTCATTAGCTATCACCTGCTTGGCCTTCAGATGTTGTTCCAAAGCTGCCATTTTCAAACTCTAAATATATGATAGATGAATTTAATCCATAATTTATTAGGATGAATTATTTTACTACATAACCATAAATTTTCCTCTTAATACCTTGGTGATACATTTGAATAATGTGTGCATTCATTATTCAGTTAAAAGTAAGATTTGTTTTGGAATATGGGGATTTCAGTGAAGGCTAGACTCCTGAGTGTCTTTGAAAGCACTCAGTCTGGGATCATGGGGGAAATGGAACCATTTAAAATGTTTTATAAGGTTACAACAAAGTAATGGTTGGACAGATAATATATTTTAGAATTCTTCTCTCACTGTAGTTACTAACCTCTTATGTTACAGGAAAAAAAAAACGTGTATTTGTAAATTCATTACTACAAAAAATATTTAGTTGTTACTTCTTTAAGACATTGGGAAGAGATAAATATGTGTTTATTTTCTTAGCATGTTTAAACTTAATATGACCTTAGTGTTTTAAAAACTTGAAAATGAGCTGGTATAATAGAACCTTTGCCAGTTATTTGATACAAATTAAAGAAGTACCGCCACGTCATATAATTTTTTGGTCAATTTTTTAGCTTAGTTTTGGGAGTTTTACCTCACAGGATTATTTATAAAACCTCAATCAAATAAATACAAGTGCTTGTGTTCTTCTTTAGTTTTTATTTTATCAAAAAAAGAAATTTAAACAGTATGGCAGGAAACATGTTGGTTATCAGAGTCACCTGGGGGTAGGCAGTGGCCACCACAAGCTCTGCACTGTGTTGGCTGCTGTGTCTGGCATGGCTGGTGCCTGCGTCTTTCTTCACAACTTCAAGTTGATCTTTCCACATCTGCGGTTTCTGTGAAGATGTCACTCTTTCCACACTGAGGGGGATGTTTTTAAATTGAGGTTATGGGGATAAGAGGGTACCTTTTTAGAGCTTCAAAGCCAGATCTCAAAGCCCCAAAGAGCATGTTGATTTTCATTTATTTCTAGAAAATTACCATTGTTGGTAGGTTGCTTTCACATCATATAACCAAAGCATCAAGAAGAGCGTATAATGATCTTGGATTAAAAATAAATGCATTCACGTATTTCATATGCTTTTGGCCATCTACATTTCTCAGCTATAAGGGTAAATTTGAACATTATTCAAAATTTAATATGTTTTGTATGTCTTCTGTGGGAAATTTGCTTATAAAAATCACATAGTTTGCATTTTATTTTCTAGCTTATTACACATTCCTTTAAGAAAACCCATTTTAAACAATCCTTTCCAACGGATAAAAGCTTTTCAGATATTTTTCCTGTGTGAAAGACATTTAAAAGCTTTACCTTATGCTCATAGCATTTTAATCATTGTAGCAAAGGATTCTGCAAATTTCAAACTCCTGCTGTTTTTTTTTATTGTTATTTTTATTATATATTTTCTCTTCCCTTTGAAGCATGTGAAATTGCAGGAGGTGGAATATTTAATTTTGACCATGAATTATTCAGATTTGTTTTTTTTAAATTAACATTAGTTTAAATGGTTTAACATTTTCCTTTAGTGCTTCTTAGATTTTCTAATGCAACTCTTAAAGCTGTATTTCTTAGCTGGTACAAAGCTTGATGAATTAGCAGCTACAAGCGATTGCAGGAAATAAACCCAGACCTTGCCTATAAATAAGTGTCTAATTTTATTCTGATTTTCTAGCATCATATAAGGTACAGCTGCATATAGCTTTATAGGGTATGTGATCATCTCATCTATATTTTGGGGAGATGGTAGGAGCAAATGAATTCATTAATCTCTTTAAAATATCCCTGCTCCAAGAAATGCATTATTCTTCCAGAAAATAATCCCTATATTGTCTTTTTTTAATCACAAAATTGTGGAGTATAGAGATAATATGCCCTTCCATAATTAACCCTTTTGAGTTTATATTTTTCCATTATATTAATATCTATAATTGAATATGTAAATAAAATTTGTTTATAAATCATTGATATGCCTTACCAACACATGATGTGTTGCACATTTCACTTTAAATAGTGAGTTAACTTTATTATTCAAAATATGAATGGGAGTTTATACATATAAAAACAAGTAATGAGTAGGAATTAACTGAAGAAGAAAATATTTATAAAAGAAGCTAATGTAAAAGCACCATAGCAGCAAAAAATGCTGTTGTCTTTATTATCATTATTATGTTTGGGAATAATTTGGAGTTACAAGAGGTATTGGATATCATCTAGTTCAAGCTGTTTTTATTATGGATGAACAGGCCAAGTTAATAGTACTATAAACTGAGTCCAGTGTTAGGATCAGGGTTATATCACAGGTCATATGATACCAAGAATTTTCTTGCTGTTATAATTTGGTGACAACCATGTGAAAAACCATCTTTAGATCATTACATGTGTTAATTTATTATAAACTAATGTGGATAACCTAGGGAACAATGAACATGATTGGAATTAATTTAGAACACTAATGAATGAGGGGCACCTGGTTGGCTCAGTGGGTTAAATGTCCGACTCTTGGTTTTGGCTCAGGTCATGATCTCATGGTTGTGAGATCAAGTCCCACGTCGGGCTCCAGGCTGGGCTTGGAGCCTACTTGGAATTCTCTGTCTCTTCCTCTTCCCCTCTCCCCAACTTGAACTGTCTCTCTCAAAAAATAAATAAAATTAAATAAAATAATATTAAATTAAATTAAAAATTAAAAAATAAAATACACTAATGAATGAACTACTCACGCTAACACATATATGCAAAAGAGAAAATACAAAAATAAACTACAGAAGCCAATCTAAGAATGCTTTTACATATAAACCCATACATATGGGTCTCTGAGAGCTGACATCTTGTTCAGATACTAGTCAACAATAAGTTTTGAGCTGTTTGAATACACTTGTCCTGTTTAATTGCCATTTGCTTTCTTGGGGTACAAAGGTCTAGAGGATGTAGTTTCTGCCATCAGGGAGCCAAAAGATGTTTAAATCTAAAATTAAAAAACTCACAACCTAAGGCTTATATGACCACGTAATGCTATGTCCTAGTCTATGTAATTTGTTCAATGAAAATTTGAAAATAGTGTAATTTGCTTTGAATGGAACAATAAGAAATGGTTTAAACTTTGAATAGTGATGAAATAGTCGGTAATGGGAGAAGAAAGCTATCTTGTGAAAAGGATGATATGAGTGGAGATACAAAAGGGGAATGTGTAAGTGATATTAGAGCATGGTGTCGTGTGTTTAATAGGTATTTAAAAGAAGCTATTTCAAGATTAAATTGTATAGCATTCTGAATATTGTATCAATAATCTTAGAATAAATTCTTCATCTTATTAAAAGGTATTACAGTTTTTTGAATTGACAAGCGATATGATGATCCTGATGTTCAAAAGACATTAATCTAAAAACAAATAGAAGACATTAATCTGATGTTTAAAATGCTTCATCTGATCATAGTATGTGGAGCTCACTAAAGAAATGGAAGAATATTTCCTATCTCTATGAATTTGACTACTCTAAGTACCTCATATGATTGTAATGATACAGTATTTGGGTTTGTGTGTGTGTGTGTGTTTGTGACCAGGTTATTTTAGTTAGCATGCCTTCAATGTTCATTTTGTCAGAATTTACTTATTTTTAAGGCTGAATAATATTACCTTGTATATATGCATATATATATATATATATATATATATATATATATATATAT